>NC_142801.1:14800699-15025699 GCF_049724085.1 Artemia sp. Qi Xiang Cuo
CCGATTATGTAATCAATTTTTCAGAAATCCAATTGTCTTAGTCGATTACGTCATTCTATCCCCATAAATGAATTCCCGCCATGATCTTCTGATAGGGTTCTACCAATTATATAATCCATTTCTCAGATTTCCATTTGTCCTAGTTGATTACGTCAAGCTATGCCCATAAATGGATACCCGTCATGACCTTTTGATAGGGTTCTACCGATTATGCAATAATTTTCTCAGAAATACTTTTGCCATAGTTGATTATGTCAGTCTATGCCCATAAATGGTTTCCCGTCACGAGCTCCTTATAGGGTTCTACCGATTATGTTATCAATTTCTCGGGACTTCTCTCCCTTCGATTACGCAATCAATATATCTCTTCCCAACCTTCCCCTTAGAAACATCAAATTAATTCCCATTTCGTGAATCAATAATTCTCCTTAGAAACAATAAATTAATTCCCCTTTCTTGAATCAATAATTCCCCTTGGAAACAACAAATTAATTCCCATTTCGTGACTTATCAATCAATCTTGACATCATCTGTCAGACATTATTAAACTTCACCTGAAAACAATTTGATTAATGACTGACAGTACCTGTCAGACATTATTAAACTTTGCCCGGAAACAATTTGATTAATGACTGACAGCACAGGTGTTCCAAATTCCCAATCGCTTTAATTAACCACGTGTTCTCCCTAATGACTCTATGCACATGGCCAAAACAACAACAACACCCTTGGAAAAAAGAGGTCATTGACCCCATTAACCACGTGTTCTCCCTAATGACTCTATGCACATGGCCGAAACAACAACAACAACACCATCGACCTTGGAAAAAGGAGGTCATTGACCCCATTAACCACGTGTTCTCCCTAATGACTATGCCCAAATTAGGTGTTAAAAAAAGTTGTAGGTGGCAGCAGGGGTGAGTGTCACGACTGGTACCCCCCTTTCTACTGCTGTTTTGATTTGGTTAAATTTTAAGAGCAGAAGTAGCCCCAAAAGTTTGAACATAATACCCTCAGTCGTTCTTGGGATACTACTGAGATGTCTTATTGGGAATTAGCATTAACAGAGTGCATTTTGATTTAATTTTAAGGCAATATTTAGTTTTTAAACATAATAGGCAAATGGGACTGTGGGCGTGGGAGGGGGACTAGTTGCCCTCCAATCACTTTCGACTATTGGTAATTTTTAGCCCTTTCTATTTTCAATCGAGTGAGCCCTTTTTGAAGTTCCTAAGACAACTCCTTCCGTACGAAGTGCGTTCTAAACAAAAAAAGAAATACTAATAATACATTGTTCCCACATCGATGTTTACTATAAAAATATCATGCCTTCCAATAACTTTCGACTATTAAAAAGGGCACTGGGCCTCTCAATTTCCAATCGAATGAGCCGTTTTTGAGTTTCTACGACAACCCTTTCTATAAACACCTTATATGCCCTAAGGGCATAAATTACAACCCTTGCCCTGAGGGCTGTGATGGGGTTGTCATCCTCAAAGACCTATTTTTCAGAACTTACAATTACGTTAAACGAAATGGCTATCTCAAAATTTTGATTTGATGTGTTTGGAGAAATGGTGGGCGTGAGAGGGGTGTTACTTGCTCTCCAATCACTTCCAACTATTAAAAAAGGCACTAGTCCTTTTAATTTCCAATCGAATGAGCCCCTTTGAAGTTTCTACGACAACGCTTTCAATAAAAACCTATATGCCCCTAGGGCATAATTTACAACCCTCGCCCAGAGGGCTGAGTGGGTTGTCATCCTCAAAGACCTAATTTCCAGAACTTTCGTATACGTTGAAGAAAATTGCTATTTCAAAATTTTGATTGGATGCGGTTTGGGAAATGGTGGGCGTGAGAGGAGGGTTAGTTGCCCACCAATCACTTCCGACTATCCTCAAAGACATAATTTCCGGACCTTTCAACTACTTTGAACAAAATGGCTATCTCAAAATTTTGATCCGATGTGTTTGGGGAAATGGTGGGCGTGAGAGGGGGTAAATTCTCCTCCAATCACTTTCGACTAATAGATAGAGCACTAGCTGTTTTAATTTGCAATCGAGTGAAATCTTTTTTAATTCCCTATGACAACGCTTTCTATAATAAAAAACCTTATATATACCCCAAGGGCATAACTTACAACCCTTGCCCTGAGGGCTGTGGGGGGAGTGTCATCCTCAAAAACATAGTTTCTATACTTTTTGACTACGTTAAAAAGCATTACGCAACTACATTACGCTACGCAATCATCATTCTAGCATGCGCAAAAAGGGGACTCTCCTTGCGTGCAAAGGCTATTTCATAGAATGTATTACCGAAGCATACAGTTAGAAATACACTGCCCGTCCAGGTGTCTAGAGCGCTGTTTCATTAGATGAAAATGGTCCTTTCGAGTCCTATTTGGGGACATAAATCGTTCGAATATAATTGTGCTCTGAGAATAACCCATTGAAAGAAAAATTGAATCTCAGAAAGTATTATGTAACACCCTCGCACGTGTGTCCTCCAGAGTTAAAAGTGGGGACTCCCCAACGGGCTCTGAAGAGCGGTGACAAGTGAGAATGAATCATCCGTAAACATTCCCAATTACGTAAGAATTAAAAGAAATGTTAAAAAGCGCCTTGAAAGAAAAAAAGTCTTTGTCATGAAACATCTTGAAGAAAAATGTCTTAGAAACTGTCTTGAAATGTCTTGTAGCGTCTTGAAACGTCTTGAAGAGAGATGTCCCTAAATTTCTTTTAACGTCTTGAAAAAATGTCTTGGAAAAAATGTCTTAATGAAATTTCTCTCCTTAGCGCTGTCACTACATAACACCCACGTGTATGCCGTGCTAAGTTACTAGCGGGGGTCTCCCACGGGTTCTGAAGAAGAGGTCATGTTAGAATGTGTCATTCTTAAACATTCCTCAACATGTAAGAACTAAAGAAATGTTAAACTGTTGACCCTTTAAAACAGGGACCGCTCGTATTTCAGGGGTGTGTCTTCCCAAAAGTAAACTTTTCCTGTAACAAAACACTTGTTGACCATTAAAACAGGGATGTGCCTGAATCCTGGGGTTGTGTTTTCTTAAAAGTAGACATTCCCTGTGACGTAACTCCTGCTGACTATTTAAAACAGGGGTGTGCCTGAATCCTGGGGACGTGTCTTCCCAAAAGTAAACATTTCCCTGTGACGTAACGCCTGTTGACCATTTAAAACAGAGGTGTGCCTGAACCCTGCGGGTGTGTCCGTTTAAAAATTGCTATTGTGGAATCCTGAGTAGGGCTGTTGTGGGAAGCCTTATGGCGGTACTACTCTTACCTAATCAAAACAATCAGATTTCATTTTCACTGTCCTTGTTTCTTTAGAATTTTTAATGTGCAGGATATATAGCGACAATGGGCTTAGATTAAATTGAAGCTGCACTTCAGGACATACTTGAAGAATAAACTTTTATTGACATTTGTTTTTGTTCGACTTCTTAGTTGGTAGGATTTTCGCCCTAATTACTTGATAAGAAGTCAACTTCCTTCAGATTTTATTTTTCTTGGCTAGATTATTGATGAGAATCTTGAAAACTGTAGGGTTCAGGACGGTATATAGTCAAGAGTCAATCAAATGCGTTAACGCTAGGTTGAATTGGCTACTGAAAAGCTCGAATTCTATTGCTTAATAATAATAATATAAAAAAAAAACAACTAGAAATCAGTTTCATATCGTTCTTTAACAGAACAGGGTTTCTCATTTTCCTCTTCCGACAGGTAGTGGCTACAATAGTGCTTTTAATAATCCTAGTTCATTATCATATACATATACAAAATGTTAAACTCCGTTGCTCAGTGATTAAGCTCCAATTTTTATTTTTAATATTCACAAAAAAAATAATTGAAAAAAAAAAATTTTCCCCGGAGAAAAACCCGTGAGGGTTTGCTGTTATGAGAAAGTCCACGCAACTACTAGCCTGTTAATGTCATTAATTAATTAAAACGTGTAATAAATTAAGAAAAATAAATAGCCTGTCATCTATATGCTGCAAAAAAATATTACTGAAATAAAAACAATAATAGATAAATAAAAATGTAGAAAAAAAAATCAATGAAATTGTTAAATAATATGTAAACTTGTTGTTGAATAGAGCCGAGTTCTTTCAATTTTGTCTGAGCTGCCCTGAATAACCTATAAACAAAAAAAATTAAATAATAATAATAATCCCTGAATAATAGAAGAAAAATAAATTAGATTGTTGGATTTAATGTAAAATTTGTTGTTGGAAGAATAGAGCTTAAATCTTTCAATATTGGCTGAGCCGCCCCCAATAACCTAAAAAAAAAGAAAGAAAAAAAAATGAATTAGAAATAATAATCCCAGAATAACAGAAGAAAAATAAATTGATTTTTTGAATGTAATGTAAGAATTGCTGTAGGAAGAATAGAGCTGAATTCTTTTCAATATTGGCTGAGCCGCCTCGAATAACCTAAAAAAAAGAAAGAAAACATGAATTAGAAATTATAATCCCAAAATAACAGAAGAAAAATATTTTGAATTTTTGAATTTGATATAAAAATTGTTGTAGGAAGAATAGAGCTGAATTCTTTTCAATATTGTCTGACCCTACCCCGAAAAACGTATAAACTGAAAAAAGAAAAAGAAAAGAATTAAAAACAAAAATCCATGAATAATAGAAGAAAAATAAACTGAGTCGTTGAATATGATGTAAAATTTGTGGTTGAAAGAATAAAGCTGATTTCTTTTCAATATTGGCTGACCTGCTCCAAATCCAACTTTCCAGGAAACTTCCAAATATTCATTATTGGAAGAAGATCTTTCAAGAATGATGTTGCAAAACATTTATCCAGCTCCACTTCAGAGAATAGGTTGATGTCACTTAAACCTTTTTAAGGGCTCTTGTATCTCTAACTTTATCATCTACAATCTTGTCTATCGATTACAGACTTTCTTTGTAAGAGGAATTTTTGTCGTTTGATATAGAAACTTTTTGAAGTAAAGTATTTATTTCAACAAACCAGCCTCAGGCAAGTGTCATCAGGAAGCATAAGAAGGCATTCAGATGTAACTACACAAAATGGAACTTTTCTGATTACACCCCTTTGTAAACAATAATATAAAAAAAAACAACAATAAAACAAAAAACAGTAAAAAAACAGTAAAAAAAAAAAAAAACAACAAAAAGGAGAGAGTAGTGTTCTACAATGCCATGGTAAAGTGTGTCTTTTAAGTTCATTGGTTTACATCTGTGACATATTTTTGTGAGCCAATCATATTACTCGGTATTTCTGGAGAGACAAATAGCTCCGACTTTTAAAAACCAGATTGGCTTTAAAACCTCCAGCAAGTGAAATTTCCCACGGCACAATCTTTTTGGTTACTCAAGAAGGGCACCTGAACTTCCAATTCTGTTCAAATTAGCCCTCTCCTGATCTTCTAGGACCATTGGCTCATGTGTTTTAAAAACCAGATTGGTTTAATACCCTCTGCTTGTGAGATTCTAAGCCAGTAAAAAGAACAAAATGTTTTGGAGGCACAAGGTCTTTTTTAAGATTGAAGCAAAGAACCGCAGGATTCGTTGCAGATAGCACTCTGGTTCTCTATGATTTAGATTTTTGACCTTTTTGAATATTACTCTACTCAAATAATTTCTCAGAGGCACTTCCTTTGTTCTATTAATTAAAATGAAATGAAAATATAATAAAGAGTAGAACTTTATTTAAAGAAAGTGACAAATTAAAAAAAAGATCAATATGCTAATAGAAGTCCCAATATTTCGGTTTCACATTTCGAACCCTTAATCAGTAGAAAAAGGAGCAAAATATATTTTCTTTTCTGCTTATAAATGCATTGAAGCCGAAATGTTTTATATTTGAGTAGGACAAATATATCTTTTTTCACCGTCTTAATTAAAACTTTGACCGTTATTTCAATTTCATTTTGCATTATTGTGCGGTGTTGCCTTTTTATGAGGGTCCGTAAATTAACCTGATTTTTATTTATTTGACTCTCTATGCCTCCTTTGTTTTCTGGCTTGGAATAGGAACCATAAATAAACTAAAAAGAACAACAAAAAACACCTATGTCAATTTTACGCATCATGATGTACAAGTAATATCCGATAGCCACCATTATTCAATGTAGAAATTTTCCTCCAATGTAGAAAATGATTATTTACCTGTGTGGGTATCCTAAGAACCTCCAAAGAGGCAAATATTTTCAATTGTGTATGCCGTGGTAAAGCTATCCAATTACATGCCTTATGAGCTCGAAAATGATTTTTTTTCAATATATTGTTCTAATGGTAGTTTCCTTAGAAATTCTCTTAGAAAATATACTCCACTAGTATTGCTGTTTTGAAAGGGAAACAGTGCAGAAACGACTGACTCGGAAAATCTTTAATTGCATACCTATACCAGTGTTTTTTGGGTAAATACGAACAACTCTAAATAATCATATCCTGAAATAGTCATATCCTGATTTAATTTCCCCCCTATATGTGCCAAATGGTGTGTGATTTATCTTTTGAGAAACACAGGGTCTTTTGAAACATTGCTAGTTTGAAATTAATTTGTATGGAAATTTAAATTCTTGTCTTTGTTCTTCTAATGAAAACCATGGATGATGAAAAAGTGTCATGGAGGGCAACTACGAAAAGAGTTCAAATTAGTTTAACGTAGACAAAAATAAATAATAATAGAATGTTTTAGAATTTTTTAATCTGTGGCAAGGTCTGGCAGATTATTAAAAGAAGAGAAGGGTGCTTCCGCTTTTAGTTGTGAAATTTCGTGGAAAATGGAAAAACCGGAGAGATGAAGTCGAATTTTAGTGAAAAAAGTTGCAGATGGAAAAATAGAGATATTCTTAGCCCTGGGCGGTAGAACTACAGTAGAGAGAGCAATATAGACATAATATTTCCTGTAATTTCTGCCAAGATTTTACAAATGCTTAAATAATAATAGAATGTTTAAGAATTTTTTAATCTGTGGCAAGTGGCAAATGTTTTAAGTGGCAAGGAACGGGGGCCCTCTCTTGGAAAAAGTGTAAAATTGCAACAACAAAAATCTTTTTTTCATATCCCCATAAAATCTACGCCTGTGTTCTAAAATATTTAAGATATTTATACTAAAATTAAAATTTTATTCCGTGAATTTTTCGGGATACTGGCAAACAAGATGGGTTTAGGTGTTAAAATTGAGGACGTAAAATACAACTACACTGCTTATTTTTTCACAAGTAAGATAAGTTTCTTAGAATTTTTGTCAGCATTTTGCTAGTATCTTAGGGAGAAAGATGAAAAGAGTGGCGACTACATTTAACCTTTGTCACTCATCGACAGTTGTTGGTGAGCGGGTTTTTCACGGAATTGTTAAACACCATCATTGAAACATAATTGAGAGCATTTTGTTTTATCTTTAACTACCAAGACTTGGGGAAACCGGATTCATTCCTTTTATGTTGTTAAGTTTTACACAATCATTATCCCTAGAAATCTATTTTCAAATCCTGAGGCACAGTAAAAAAGCAAAGTAAAATAAAGTGAAGTAGGTTTCAGGAAGTTGAAAACCATAAACCATGCTTTTTATTTTGATATTATAAATATCAGCTTTTCAATTCAAATTTGTTAATTATAAGTGGCATTTGTGGTACTCTGGAAAAAGATCGATTGATTGAGAATACATATATATGTATATTTTATAGCTAAGTTTTTTTTTAGCTAAGGTTTTGTTACCAAGACACCGGAACACCGGATTCATTCGTTTTATGCTAATTTTTACATAATCATTATTCCTAGAAATCTATCTTTAAGTCCTGAAACTCAGTAAAAGGTTTCAGTAAAAATGCAAAGTAAAATACAGTAAAGTAGGTTCCAAGAAGTTGAAAACCATAAACCATGCTTTTTATTTTGATATTATAAATATCAGCTTTTTCAATTCGAATTTGTTAATTATAAGTGGCATTTGTGGTACTCTGGAAACAGATCGATTGATTGAGAATACGTACATATATATATATATATATATATATATATATATATATATATACATATATTTTTAGCTAAGGTTTTTTTTTCAGCTAAGGTTTTGCTACCAAGACTCCGGAACACCGGATTCATTCGTTTTATGCTAATTTTTACATAATCATTATTCCTAGAAATCTATCTTTAAGTCCTGAAACACAGTAAAAGCGCAAAGTAAAAAACAGTAAAGTAGGTTCCAAGAAGCTGAAAACCATAAACCATGCTTTTTGTTGGATATTATAAATATAGTCTTTTTCAATTCGAATTCGTTAATTATAGGTGGCGTTACCTAAAGGAGCAAATTAAAATAAATTAATTAGTTTGGAGAAGCTGAAAAGCATGAATCCTGCTATTTGTTTTAACCTTATAAATATCAGCCTATTTTAATTTCATCGCTTAATTAAAAGTGGCATTTGTGGCACTCTGAAAACAGATCGATTGATTAAGAATATACATGGTCGTAGGGAGGGGGGGGGGCAGGGGAGGACAGCTTCCCCCCTAGAACTTCAAATTTACGCTAGACATTAACGAGAACTTTTCGTATGTTGGAATTTTTTGTTGGACGTTACCTGGTAGATGGTTAAAAAAGCTGGAAACAAACAGAAATTTCCAAATATCGTTTCCGATATCATCATTTACGTTTCGATCTTCAATATTGATTTTCGGTCCGATATATAGATAGGAGACTGGCCCACGATCGGTAGATTTTGACTTGTTTAATTCTCTATGAGTTGAATCACGCGATAAGAAGTTGCTGAGCATGCCAAAACAAAAGCAACTCGTTGAGTACAATCCTTGAAAAAGACACTTTAAAAGACTCCGCCATTTTCCCACCTGGATGCCTCTCTATCCAAGTGGTCAAGAGTGCCAAACCGTGACCACCGTGGTACTAGTTTAGCCGTTTTTGGCTCATGTTTGGCCACCGGACAAAAGAAAAAGAAAAGTGACCAGGGGAACGTTAAATTAAGAAAGAATATGGTCAGCATAAAAAACTACAAAATGAATTTCATTAAGGTTTAAAAAAAACTAAGAGTATTAATTTCTAATTATACATTGACTGATCATCAGCAAAAGTAAGCCACTCCGCTAATCTTGGTCTTCTACCTGTCAGTGGTGGTAGTTTTATTTCAACTTCTGTCTTTGAGACAATATCCATCTCGTCAGGTAGCGCAAAGTTTCTTGCTCCAGTCTCCTTCCAAAAGTGGACCTTAAGTTCTTCAGTTGCTACTTTTTCCAATGTCTTGTTTCAAATGTCTTGTGGTCTGAACATGTGTTTATATAGGCCTCGCTCCAGGTGGTTAAAGAAAGCTCCTACACTGTGACGGTTGAAAGCAGTTGTCCGTCATAGGGTTGTACTTTCTGGCGTTTTTACTGATAAAGTTTTAATGCAATCCATAAAAGCACGGTACCAATCTTTACTTGTAATTCCTCCACTGTCTCCATTGCCCTTGCAGTTCCGTTATCCGGTACTTTTACACTCTTAATAATGGTATAAGTGTATGCAAATTTACACACTTCTATGGGAATACAGTCGAAAGCATATCAGCTATCGTTTTCAAGTAAGTTTTTAGTCTTTTTTCTTGTTCCTCTGTAAATATTTATCATGTGTTGTAACAGGGTGTAAGGAAACTTATGTCCAGACTTTTTAGTGGGATATTCAGCTTCTCAACTTTTTTTATGTAGCCTTGCAGCGTTCCTCTAGGGACAGCCATGGCACTTCTAGAGAATTCAACTGACTTCTTGTAGAATAAGACAGAAAAAATTGCTGTTTTATTTTCTTCTGAATCACAGCCACCTTTCTTTCTTTTCTCTTCTGTTTTACTTTTAAGCATTTTATCTTGAATGAAATTTAACAGGAAAAAATGGAACTTCAGTTCACCTACTGTTCTGACAGGATTAAACAACGCCAGAATTCACACAGTATTGGGTTTTAAGCTTGCCTTCAACCTTTAAATATGCTGTTTACACAGCCTTTACAAGCATTGCCCACTTTTGGACACCTCCGCATGGCTTGCGGAATTTACCCCAGGTATTGTGGCCGAAAATCGGAGTTCGCTATCCCGCAAGGTGAAAAAATACTAACAGCAAACTGGTGAAGCTTCCAAAAACAGGCAAATAGTAAGAGAATACAATGTGATTTTACAACGCGAGTTTTCTAGTATTCGTAATTAGGCGTAGGCTTTCAGACAAAATTGAACAAAATTCCAGAGTTAATCACCTTAAAACCTGATCTAATCTAATATTTTTGGTAAAAGTATTAATTAATGTCAGTCATTTTAAAAACATACACTGCCATCTGTCAGAGCTTTTATCAAACAGTTCGTGGTACCGAAGTGTAAGTAAGGAGCTACCCTGCTCAATGGTAACCGAAACTCTAAAAAACGGAATTTTGGTACCAATAGCTACATCAAAAGAATCAAATTTTAATTCTGATTTCAAATATATAAGTTTCATCAAGTTTAATCTTACCCATCAAAAGTTACGCGCCTGAGAAAATTTCGCTGATTTTCTAAAAAAGGGGGAAAGACCCCCCAAAAGTTATAGAACCCTAATGAAATTCACACCATCATATTCAGCATATCAGAGAACCCTATTGTAGAGTTTTCAAGCTCCTATCTACAAAAATGTGGAACTTTGCATTTTTTGCCAGAAGAAAGATCACAGGTGCGTGTTTATTTATTTGTTTGTTTGTTGTTTTTTTTTTCTTTTCCCCAGGGGTAATCGTATTGACCCAGTGCTCCTAGAATATCGTAGGAGGGCTCATTGGAAAGGAAATTAAAAGTTCTAGTGTTCTTTTTAAGTGACCAAAAAAAATGGAGGGCAACTATGCCCCCTCCCACGCTCATTTTTTTCTCAAAGTCACCCAATTAAAATTTTGAGATAGCCATTTTGTTCAGCACAGTCGAAAATCTAATAATTATGTCTTTTAAGATGACTTAATCCCCCACAGTTCCCAGGGGAAGGGCTGCAAGTTATGAACTTTGCCCATTGCTTTCATATTGTATTGGTTATTGGGAAGTATACAGACATTTTCCGGAAGAATTTTTGTCTGGTGGGGGGGGGGCTGGAGGAGGGGGTTACTCGGAAGAATCTTTCCGTGGAGGATGTTTCTTTGGGGTAAGGGACATTTCTATGAAGGGGGTTCCGGATTTCCAAGCATTATTTAAAAAACGATCAGAAATTAAATTAAAAAAAACAAGTCTTTTCAACTGAAAGTAAGAAGCAGCATTAGAACTTAAAATGAACAGAAATTATTACGTATATGAGGGGGTTCTCCCCCAAGTCAAAACCACGCTCTTTACGCTACAGTTTTTTTTAGTGCTTTAAAAAGAGCTATCTATTCTAATTAAAAGGCCTTTGTGATTAAGGGGTTTGTGAATTAATTTTTTTTTTAATTTTAACGTAAAGAGCGTGGTATTGACTAAGGGGAGAACCCCATCATATACTTAATAACATATACGTAAAAAAAAAAAACAAGCGATGCGTCTCAATATTAATTTAAACTTTTAAAGACGGAACTATTATGTCAATAAATATATCGAAACAATAAGCTGATAATGTTGATTCTAAATATATGAATTTTATTAGACTTAGTATTACTTATCAATGGCTAAAAGCCTGAGAAAATTTACCTGATTTTTTAAAGAAGGGGAAACGTCCCCTAAAAGTGAAAGAATTTTAATGAAAATCACACCGTCAGATTCAGCGTATCGGAAAACCCTATAACGTAGGTTTCAAGCTCATATCTGCAAAAATATGCAACTTTGTATTTTTTGCCAGAAGAAAAATATACGAATATAGAAGTTTGTTACGTAAGTTAATTTATAAATTACGTCAGAACCAAATTTAGAGACAGCAATTTAGAAAAAGAAAATTAAAATTTTTTTGCAATTTTTGTTTACTTATTAAAATACGGTTAGACAAAATAAAAGCTGCATTAACTAAAAAACTAACATAAATTAAATAAAAAAAACAACAAGTTTTTTAAACTGAAAGTAAGGAGCGACATTAAAACTTAAAACGAACAGAAATTATTCCGTATATGAAAGGGGCCGTCCCCTCCGCAGCGCATCGCTCTTTACGCTAAAGTTTGACTCTTTCACACAACTTTATTTTTTTAAACAATAAAAACTTTAGCGTAAAGAGTGAGGCATTGAAGAGGGAACAGCCCTTTTCATATACGGAATAATTTCTTTTCGTTTTAAGTTTTAATGTCGCTCCTTACTTTCAGTTTAAAAAACTTGTTTTTTTTATATTTAATAATCCACCAGAAGCCTCATAGGTTCTTATATTGAAACTGTTATACCCATTTTGATATTTAATTTTGCCCAACTGTAAACTTTTGAATTGAAATCATAGAACAAGAAGCTGTTATCTAACCATATTGTGATTTGTGTCAAATCGCTTTTGTGGTGTTTATATTTTCTGGAAATTGGAAGTTGGATAGAGGGTCTCTTATATTATACTGTTGCAGGAAAAGTAGAACATGGTAAATGTTAAAGGCCGAGTTTTAGTGAAATATAGAATGACTAGTTTCTAAAGACCTATATTCAAAGGACCTCAGGAAGTATTAGTAAGACCCCTCCCCCCTCCATCACAGAAGCGGCTGCTTCCCTCTGCACAAGATGCTGCCTACGCCCATGAGAATATATATATATATATATATATATATATATATATATATATATATATATATATATATATATATATATATATATATATATATATATATATGTAAATAAATATATATATATATTTTTTGAGCTTAAGAGTATCATGTTTTATTGTTTTGCTACCAAGACTCTGGAACACCGGATTTGTGCGTTTTATATTAATGTTTACAGCAACAGTTATTTCTAAAAATCTGTCGTTGACTCCTTAAAAATACAGTAATTGATTTCATTAAAATAGCATAGTAAAGTAAATAGTCTTCAAGAAGCTGAAAAGCAAGAATCTTGCTTTTTATTATCTTTTGATATTATAAATATTAGCTTTTTTATTCGAATTTTTTTTAGCTAGGTACTTGTTGCACTATGAAATTAGATTGATTCACTATAATGAGCTTAATTTGTTTTTGTTTAAGGTTAGATGTAGGGCCTATTATGTTTTACTGTTTAGATTTACAACTCTTAAAAAAAGATTTAAACATTTTATTTTAAGATTTACAGCATCACTTGTTTTTATAGAACCGTACCTGATCCCCAGTATGAACAGGCTGCAGCCTCAAACATGAAGTGATATTGAGAGGGGAAATTACGGTTCTGCATCGTTTTGCCATAAAACAATTTGGTCCTGCTTTTTTTGCCATAGATTTTTCTGTCATCACCAAGACTGGCATTGGACATCGTCATCGGTGTTGTCTGCCATCAGACAAACGTTTTGCCATAAAATAATTTGGTCATCGTTTTTTTGCCATAGGTTTTTCTGTCATTACCAAGACTGGCATTGGACAACGTCATCGGTGTTGTCTGCCATCGGACGAACGTTTTGCCATAGAATAATTTGGTCATCGTTTTTTTGCCATAGATTTTTATGTCATTACCAAGACTGACATTGGACATCGTCATTGGTGTTGTCTGCCTTTGGAAAAACTGTCATTATTTTTTCGTGTCATCGGATAAACTGTCATGTTTTTTCTTGTTATCCGATAAACTGTCAGGAAACCGAATGGAATGTTTATGAAAACACCTTATAAGCTAGCATGTCACCGGAAAGAGGGGGGAGGGGAATAGACGCATGCTAAAACTTCATTAATGACCGTCTGTTTAATGGCAGAAAATTAATGACACCTTATCTAATTTACTTCTAAAGAGCTGTCCTTAATTCCTTGAAATAGAGTGATAGGTTTTAAAAGAGCAGAGTAAAATAAAGTAAATTTGAAGCATGAATGTATGAAAAACAGGGATCCTGCTTTTTATTTTGATACTATATATATCAGCTTTTTAAATTCGAATTCGTTTATGAAAAGTGGTATTTGTGGCACTCTAAAATTTGACAGAGAATAATTTTATTTTTTATATAAGCTCACACCCGTTGTGTTTTACTCTTTAGCTTTAAGGCTCTAAAACACCTGATTTGTGTATTCTATGTTAATATTTACAGCGCCACTTGAAAGCGTATCTAGATAGGTTCTTGATTCCATAAAATAAATTAACAGATTTCTATAAAGCAGAGTAAAGTAAATGAATAAATTAAAATAAAGCAGAATTGACGCATCAATGCATAAAAAGCGTGGTTCATGTTTTTTATTGGGATATGATCAACTTTTTCAATTTAATTTCTCGACTAAAAGTGGCATTCGTGAGACTAGAATTTGACGGGGAGCCAAAGCTTCGGAGTATTATGTTTTACTCTTTATCATGTATTATGATTATTCAACCAATAAATTCACAACAAAAAAATTTCAACATAGACTCCCCCGTAACGCTCTATGTCCAGGAAAAGAAAGGGGGAGAAACAAAAATGAAACAAATATATTAAAAAAAAATAAAAAAAATACATTTACACGTTTCAGAGAAAAATATACAATGTTTAATAGACTCAAACATTAAGAGACTTTAATACCCCCCCCCAAAAAAAAAAAAAACAAACAAAAACAAAACAAAAGTAATAAAAATAAAATCCCCCTAAGAAAACCAACAAAAGACGGAGGACTATTGAATTAATTAAAGATGCTTATAATTACATATTTTAAACCAAGCCACGAGAAATGCTGAGCAAAAGTCAAACACGCTCTCACAACAAAAATTTGAGGCTGTAAAACACCGGATTTATGCATTTTATGTTGATGCTTAGAGCGTCACTTATTTCTTGAGAGCTGTCCTTGATCCCTTGAAATAAAGTAACACTTTCCGCAGAGTATCATATTTAGGTCTTCCCCCCTATAAAATACTTATAAAAATCTCCTACGTCCTCCCAGAGGCTAGCATAAATGCCAGTAAAAATATCAATAAAAACGCAAATTTATGGGAAAAGAAACTATATCGGTAAGAGTAGTACATAAAAACAAGCAGAAAGCGAATAATCTTGGAAGGGGAATATATCAAGCGAAAAAATAGGGGCGTTGGTGAAATAACTAGAAAAAAGCAAGACTGTGCTCTTTCAGCAGAAAGTCCTGGCAGTTGAGCAAAGAGTAAAGAAATGCGAAAATAGTTTTGTCTCAGTATAGTTAGATCCTGTTTATGAATATAGCCTATTTTTTTCAACATTTCCAGGTAAAGTTAGAAAATAAGACAGAAAGCACTCAGTAAGCTTTACATTCAGAGATGTGCGTTTTCTTTTTATTTGTGTGGATGGAATTTTAGTTGCAATTCCTTTTACATTAGAGCAGTTTTGATTTGAGTAATTTTTAAATAATAATTAAATATCCATTCGACAATTGAGAAAGAAGGTTTCACAAGAAACATTGTTTTCTTTAATCACCATGCTACTTGTAAGTACCTTATCTGGATCGTATCTACTGACGGAAATGAACTTCATTTCCAGTTACGTGTGCAGGAGAAGAGGCTGTGGTTTTTCTCCCCTCCCCCAACATGTCAAGATTTCTGCTATTTTCCCTGTAACTGTAATGCTATCTTTTTGGTTTTCTTAAAGCGAGTCTCGCTTTGAGCAGAGTCTGCGATTCTTAATTGCTTCGCATTAAACGGTATGCATTGTGGCAGAAAAATTCTAGTAATAATTTGTAAACCAAGACTTTGGAAAAATTCATTTAGGCCCTTAATTAATTTTGGAAGAACAGTTACAATATGAATGTCTTCACAAATACCCATACGCCCAACACCCTGACAATTTTACTTTCTACAGCGAATAAAATAAAATGAAGTTAAAGCTATTTAGCGAAAGCGATAAAAAAACAAAAAACTATTTTTCTTTTCACCTGGCGAAGTTCGGTCCCCTGGTATTTGACATTAACTTAACTGGAAAAAACAACTGGAAACAACATTAACCTGGAAACTTTACTACTTTCATTCATTACTATTGTCCAGGAGTATTCATTAATAGTAAAGGACAAATATTTGGACCGTTGCCCCTGTGGCAACCTCTTAACGATTTCGGAATATAGGGTTGGCAACACTTGTGGAAATGGTTAGATTCAACCGTCCCAATAATTCTCGGAACTATTCTATTAAGAAATGTATGTCCATGCTAGTAATCTATCTTTCACCATCCTACTCAGCTCCCAGCTTCCACAATTTGATAAGATTGGGCAAGAAGAGCACCGCAAGGTACTCCAAAAGAATGCTGGTTGTGTCTGCTGTGAGCTTTTATCCATATCAGTTCTCGATTCTCTTTGTCCATAATTTCTTTCCCTTTTGCAGTCCATTTTTTTTTTCACCTCCATACTATGATTAGGGATAGCCTCCTTACACCCTTGCTACTTCCATCCTCTATCAAATAGGGACAGTCTTGTTTCAGCTGTCGTGGCGTAGGATAGTAATTTATGTTTCACCATCCTACTCAGCTCCCAGCTTTCACATTTTGACAAAAGTTTTTTTATTAATGAAATTGTTTTCAGTTTATCAATTAATCAATTATTTATTTTCGATTATTTTTTTATTTGTTATTTAAATTATTAAATTATTTTTTTATTACTTAGTTAATAATTTATGAGTTATATTCATTTATTAACTGCACCCTCTACTTTATTAATACAATTTCAAAAATTATAACAGTTAGATTATTTGTTTGAAATTTTGAGGCCCTAAAATTTCTGCGCCCAGGGCAAGTGCCCTCCTCTGCCCCTCTCCTAAAACCACCTTCGATACTAAGTAACAAATACTGAAAAAATAATGAACAATAACAAAAAACATGAAAAAAATCAATGAAGGGGCAATAAATGACTTCTCGTGCTTTTATCGTAGGACCACACGTAAACAACAAATCACATTAAATCAAATCGTTAATCAATTCTCCAAGAGAAAATGAGAAATCCAATTCATGCTTACTAAATAATTTTTTTAAAAATTGTTTTTAAGTTTATAAAGTCTTGAAGTTTTTCTCATCATTTTTCGTAATCTAATACCATGATAAAAGAAATCGCTGATCTGCCCAGACACCATGGGCGGAGCAAGCTGATCATCCCAGACCCCTGACAATTCACTAAGATGTCAACTCACTAAGATGTAGGATGAGAGTGGGAGGGGAGGGTAAATTGGATTTTTTTTAATCCAAAAAAGGGAGGGGGGGGGTAATTTTTTCATTTTGTTTTTCAATAAAAAAACAAAACAAAAGATCTTTCAATAAAAACACGTAAAATAGCTAAGTTCCAAAATCTATGGTTTGCTTTTGGCAAGATTATGGTTTTTGGTGCAATACCACAGGTTCATCAATGTTGCTACGTTGAACCATAAAAACAAGTAAGTAAAACCAATATCAGATTATTTATTTTTACAGTCCTTGGTAAGACCCTTATGAACTTCTTGGACCGATTCTGTTTCTGATTAGCCTGATAATACTCTAAAGGCTTTTTCTGGCGAAGACATTGTTGATCAACAATTGCAAGAAGAGATTTGTTTGAATTTCTGTTTAGCAATTGTGGACCAACAATAATTATTACGGGAATCCGACGCTTTATTATTATTAGAAAAAAACGGATATTGTTTCAAAATATATTGGACTTTGACCATCTTTTAGACTCATGTTGCTTTTGTAGTTATCGCTGTTTATCCAACCGTTTCGAAGGCCTTTTCTAGCGACGTTGCTGATCAATACTGTGGATCAACAGTCTGTTTTGGTGAGACTTTGTTGATCAACAATTGTGTTCTATCGACCAACAAAGATTTTTCATCAATATTGTGGATGAAAGCGACGAAAAAATTAAACTATTGTTTGTCGAGCTTGATTGTCAAACTAAGCGGGGCATTTTAAGGCAGAATAATGTATTTTGTTATACAATTTTATTTCTTTAAATTATTCAGTTAGTCGGCTTCGTTTCGTTTTTATCATGGCCCTTTTATTTCGGCCTTTGAAAACTTTAGATATGAGCTTTCCCTTTTATGGACCATGTCGCGTCTGCTCCCTGTTCCCTGTTATGGGAACAGGGAACTGTTCCCTGTTATGGGAACTGTATGCGTCTGTTCCCTTTTATGGACCATGTCGCGTCTGCTCCCTGTTCCCTGTTATGGGAACAGGGAACTGTTCCCTGTTATGGGAACTGTCTGCGTCTGTTCCCTTTTATGGACCATGTCGCGTCTGCTCCCTGTTCCCTGTTATGGGAACAGGGATCTGTTCCCTGTTATGGGAACTGTCTGCGTCTGTTCCCTTTTATGGACCATGTCGCGTCTGCTCAAAGCTATTTCAGGGTCTTTTTTCACAGTTAAGAAAAGATAAGAACATTGGAAGCTACAGTGATGACAGTGATCAAATATGGCTCTCAAACACGAGTGCTCCGAAAAGCGAATGAAGATTTGCTAGATGATTTCCAGAGAAATTGCTTAAGGATTGTTCTGGGTACCCGGCTGACTGACCGTATTTCAAACAGTAGGTTGTACGAAGAATGTGTTTCAATCCCGCTTTCTAGGGCTATAATGAAAGAAAGGTTGAGATGGCTAGAGCACGTTCTGCGGATGAAGGATCACAGATTACCGAAGAGTGTCCTTTTCGGCAAACCGTCTTGGGCTAAACGAAAAGCACGTCGTCCTCGTCATGGGTGGGAGGATATCATAAAGAAAGATTTAAAGGAAAGGGAACTTCCTGTGAGGGTGTGAAGAGAGAGGCTTTGAATAGATTAGGATGGAGGAGGAGCTTGCGTAGCTGTGTTGGTCTCAGGCGGCTTGGTGCTGTGGTGAGTTGTTAGTAGCAGTAGTAGTAGTATTGTGGAAGTTAAAAGCCATCGAAAGACTTAGAGAACTTGACAAGAACTTGGATTTTTGTCGGTTATGTTACTTAACTTCTTCACTAATGCCCCGGACGGCCACATGGGTCCTTAAACGTGACTAAAACCCCCAAACTATGGGGCCAAACAGAGTTAAGGAGGAGCTAGGTATCCTTCGATAGTTCTGTGCTGGGCCCACCGGCGCCTGGACACTTCCTCACAGAATCAAACCCCAACCCCAGCTCTGGGTTAAATATACAGCGAGAAGCTGTGAGGGCAGAGTACTCTCAAAACGACCTCACCGGCTTTATTGTGGTTCTAGGGACAGAATTGTTGATTGAACTTTGTTGTATATATTTTTTTTTCTAGCCTTAAAAAAAATCACTCTTTCTAAAACAAAAAGATGGAGGAAATCGGCCAACTGCAGAGGACAGAGAGGGGGAGGGGCTTACCCTGTCCTTGAATACCATGAACTGTTCTTCTTTAGTTATATACTGACAAAAAAACAATATGAATCATAAATCAATTCAGGTGTGTTCGTAAGGGGTGGAGAATTCCCCCCCCCCCCGAAAAAGGAAGAGAAAAATATCAAGATTTTTTAACAGTATTTTTGTTCGTTGTCGTGTGTCAATAATAATGCAGCTTCATTTTGTCTTTACATTGACCTTTTTATTTTGGCCTTTGATGACTGTGACATGAGGCTTTTCCTTTTAGAGACCATTTCATGTCTACTCAAGGCTATTGACATACAAACTGACATGGGGAGATTCATTATGGCTGCTAAAAACCATCAGACGATTGGGGAAATATATGAGACAGAGTTTGCTGATTTTGAAAATAGCATGAAA
Organism: Artemia sp. Qi Xiang Cuo; assembly: GCF_049724085.1. Lineage (NCBI taxonomy): Eukaryota > Metazoa > Arthropoda > Branchiopoda > Anostraca > Artemiidae > Artemia > Artemia sp. Qi Xiang Cuo. Next base: position 14,820,366 of record NC_142801.1, read on the forward strand.
CATTTTGAACAGGTATTGATTTTGAATAGCCATTTTATATTTTGAACATGTCTCAATTTTGAACAGGTATTGATTTTATATAGCTATTTTGATATTTTGAACATGTCTCGATTTTGAACAGGCATTTTAACATTTCGAACGGGTAATGATTTGAACAGGTATTATAACATTTTGAACAGGTACTTTAATAATTGGAACGGGTATTGATTTAAAAAAGTATTTTAATATGTTGAACAGGTATTTTAACATTTTGAAGAGGTATCGATTTTGAATTAGTACTTTAAGACGTTGAACGAGTATCGATTTGAACAGGTATTTTAATATTTTGAATATTTTGAATCGTTTTTCAACAGGTTCTTCAACATTTCGAACAGCTTCTACATCAGATAAAAGAACAATTCTTTGTTTTACTGAAAATTCTAGTTGATATAGTTAGATATTTTTTATTTTATTTTAGCCCCTCTACGGGGCTATTTCAGTCCATACGGCTCTACGGGGCTATTTCAGTCCCTCTACGATGTTTTTAAAGGGAGTTACTATTTTTCTTTCTAAATAAAATAATAGGAAAAAGTGTAAATCATTTCATATAAGGGTTTCTATTATCTTGAGGATTCGCGAAGTCGGAATAGAAAATATATCTTAATAAATTAGTTAAAAACATTCATGTTGACCTATATTTAATTTTGAGTAGTGTATGTATATATTGAGCTGTATTCCATATTCTGACATTTCTTAGAATTTTTAGTATTAGAAATCCTGCTCCCACGACCAAAATAGATTCACTTTCAGCAGATGTTTTACCCTTACTCTAACAATTTTTATTTAAGAACTCATGCTCATGTGATGAGTCTCCTGGAAACCCTGAAAATAGAGCCCCCCTCATTATTTATCTGAAGCTCTCAATGAAAGCTATAGAAGTTGGACCTAAAAATATACGTTTTGTGGCTTCGGGGACAATAGGACGAATTTCAGATTGAACTGCTATATTCTTATTCTGAGAATTCTCTGGATATCTTAAATTAGAAACCTACTTGCGCAGCCAAAATAGTGTTTTGTATAGAAGATAGTTAGCTCTGGACTTCCCATTTATCTCATTCTGTTGTGGGAACAGCACTTTTGTTTGTTCTGTCCTGTCCCATCTTCCGCCGCTTTTAGTTTGTTGTGAGAAGGTGATACGGGCCTAACTTCCGAAGTTCTTATGGAAACTGTGGACATATACTCAATTGATAAATATGGCATGACATCTTGCAAAGCTGCGTGTAATCCATGGCTGGGGCCAAAAAGGCTGGTTTTTGCTTTTTCTTGAGCCATAGCCTACAGTGTGGGCTTTTAAGTGCAGGTTTAAAGGCTTTGTAAGATGAGACGAACCTGTTCCGCCAAGTTGTCGTTTCTTCGATCCATGTTTCTGTTTTCGGATGGACAGTTCCGTTCAAGCAGGCAGCAATTACAAGTCGAGAGCAAACTAATATATAAAAGCAATTAAGATATGACGTGGTTCCCTACCCCTTCGCCAAAATATTTATTAAAATTATAACTTTAAAATATAGGGACCCAAATAAGGAGCATTTTTCAAGGGGTGTGGAACTGCTACTATTACTTTCACAAGCCATTTCTGTTCGTGATACTGGTTGAGTTTTCTATTTTATGTGCTTTTTTGGGGGATCGAGACAGATAATGATTGCTTATTATTGATTGCTTATTATTGATGGATACATTAGAGCTTATCGTTGGCTCCTTTCTTAGTAGAGATATTAGAAAGCTGACCCACGGTAAAAAATCAGCTTTTGAACTTAGAAGGATTTATTTTCTCTTAATGCTGGTCAGTAAGGCTTGAAGAGCTGGATTAAATTAAGACCTATTACTTTTTTCTAGAAAAAACTCATTAAATTAAATACCATTTTGAGATTGTCAGGACTGGCAAACTAACCTCCACCCAAGCTCCTACTAGTGTCATTTCTGTGAAAAAATGGTAAGGACGCTGCCGCTTATTTTAATCAGAATTACTCAATAATTTTCAACCTGCATGATTGACCCCTGGCCCCTTCAAAGTCCCTCCATCTCTGCCACCTGCCACTTCTTTGCAGAGAGCTAGGCATATTTTACCCTGTTTGATGTGGAATAATAGAAGGATTTTCAATCTATATTACTAGGGGAATAAAGTTGGCCCGTGCGCTCAACATCTATCAAACATCTTATTCGTTTTAAGTTTCAACATCGCTCTTTACTTTCATCAGAATTTTTGTTTTATTTTTTAATCCTACTAAAAATCTGAATGTAAACCTATACGTTTAACTAATGACCTCTGTTGAGTCAGAGCAATTTGAAAATGTCATCAAAGCATCAAAGTGGCTCCTATATCATAGTATCACGGAATTGGAATGTTAGAAAATGCTGTGAAAGCACGGAATTTCAACCGTTAATTAAGTTGCTATATTCAAAGTCCTTCCACCCTTTACATTACATTCTCATAAATTCTCTGCATATGACCTTTTATATAAATGGATCTAGTTATTATTTATCTTCAAAGACAGTAAGAAACTGATAGTAGAGTGAAATTAAGGTTTGACCTGGAAAAAATTGATAAGGAAATGTTTTTTTTGTCCTAATTTGAAAAAAAAAATGCTTTACAAAATATCAAAAATCGATATCTCTAGTACGTTCCCAAAATATTTTTTTGGCTTTTTTTTTTTGTTGCAAAAATGAAAATGGAAGTTCTCTACAGTAATAGACTGATACATCTAAAACTGTCATATTTCTACTTTGGATCAATACTGTCATATTTCTTCTGGGTCACTACCGTGTTCATCAGTTGGTTCTACAGGAGCAAATACCAATATGTATACAGGATACAGGAGCAAATACAAGTTAGAAAATTAGGGTTCTGGAAGAGGAGCAAGTTTGAACAAACTGAAATAAATGAACAAGAAAGAAAAAGTCAGCACAATATCTGTATAACTAGAGATTTCTAATGATAGTTTTTTTTTTTTTTTTTTTTAATCAAACGATCGATTTTATTATTCAAAGGTCTAAAAGTAGCATATGAGATAACGGTAGTAACTTTAATATTTCATCCCTGGGAACCATCTCTCTTCCTTGCTAAACTTAGAATGAACATTGGAATCGCCACACAAAGCTCCCTTGCAGTTCCCACAAGCATCGATACGCTCCATTTTTTTTTTTAGAGATATGCTTTTTACTATCACAACCTTCAACTCCACCTTTACTCTTAATAATCTTGGGCAACTGAGAGAGCTGCAGGTAGATCTTTCCTAATCGGTCCCTAAAGTTTATTGTCTTGCAATATCCATCCCCAGTCGTCTGAGTCTAATCTGAACCTGATACTAGACACGTAGCGAGGGATACTTTGCCACTGCATGACTCAGTTGTGCTTCTTTCAGATGTCCAAAAGTCGTGGCAGTACTTACTTTCTTATGAAATATTTAACTTCTGGTACTGTCAGGGCTCGGAGTTTCAGAGTATTCGTAGGGTGCCAACAAGGCCTGTTCTCTTGCTGTGACTATATTGTCTTGAGACGCGAAACTATAATAAAAAAAATACTGCATCACTATCTCTAAAAAAATTTTCAGGAAGCAGCGTTTGAAGGTATTTTCCCTTTCCTATGCTGTACAGTTGAGAAGTTGTATTACTCCCAAGAAGTGCTTGATCGAATGGCATCAACAGACAAATTTTTTCTCTAAAGTTTTTTCTTTAACTCGGTGATATCTCAAGCCGAACCTAAGCCACCAAACATAGCTTCAGGTAAGAATTCTCATGAGCCCATCACTTTTGAAAGAAGAAGGTGAAGTAGCACAAAGTTGAAACTTAGAGTAGTCTTCTTAAGACTACATCCCTGGACTAATATTATGAATCTCTGGAAGAGTAGGGCCGGGTCAATGTATGGAATTACACAGGGCCCTGCTTTCTTGGCAGTCATTGTGTTTCTTGGTCTTTTTTCCTTGAAGACTTGCTCCTTCAGCGTTTTCTCCGTCATCTTGTCCAGAATCACCTTTCTACCCGTCTCAGCTGCTTCCGTGTTCACATCCCGGAAATGAGTTAAGCCATTTGCGATGTTTCAAAGCTCTGCGCTATCTTTAAATGGGGAAGAATCTCCGAAGTACTCGATGAGCTTCTTGGGGTCATCGAAGTCTCGTCCATGCTTGCTCGAAGTCATGTTGCGGTGTTATTCACTTGTAAAGCAGTGAATTTTCGTCAGTAAATTTTGCATCAAGAGGTTGATCTCGAGGCATGATGGCCTTGAACAAACCCAGATGGCTCTCTTTTACTCTGTCTTGCCACATCTAGCAGTTAGACCACCCGAAGTTTTGAGGCTTTGCCTGTACCTTTTCTCAATTACAAAGTCCGCTAAAAGACTAGCCCAGGGTCTTTATGATCTCTTAAGTATGGCCTGCGTGCTAAAATGTCTCAAAATTCTTGGATGCCTCTTTAATCCGAAGACATACTCCTTCTGTTTTTGGTATATCTGAACTTATTTTTGATAGAGGTTATACCCAGATGTTACAAAAAATGGGAACATCTCTGCTACGGCGTCGAGGTGCAAGTTCAACAAGCCCATTCTAAGCATGGATGAATCTGAATTTTTTATTTGTTTCGTGCAACTGAACAACTAAATTAAAATCGGAAACGTCTCCACTGTTCAAAACTGATAAAGGAAGACCTATTAAGCACTTTTTTTTTTTTTTAGCAAAATTTGCCATCTTTTCATTTGTATGTAATTTAAATTAAAAATAAAGTAAAAAAGATATTTTACAATGAGCTACAAGAGCCAATTTTGGAAATATTGTTGAGCAGTTTTTTTCTGGTCAGGATAGTGAGGCATTTCTTTATCATTTTGACCCTCGTTAAGCCATTTATCCTATTTCCCCCCTAGAATGAAGAGAAGGGGCCCTTGATAGTTTAACGTAGGGTAAAACAGAAATTAAAAGCTATTAATGTTGTAGACTGTATTGACCTACACAGCTGAAAAAAAAATGCATATTACGTAGAGTAGCAGCTTTGGGCGCCGAATTATGCCACCATCATAGAGAAAATTATTTTGAAAAAAACTACGTTTTCTAAAGAGTTAAAGAGGCTGTGTCACAAGTTCGAACCTTAAAACGTACAGGGATTAGGAGGTACAGTTGGGGGGCTACCGCCTCCCAAACCCCGAATCCGTATATGAAAGGGACTGTGCCCTCCTCTGCGCCTCGCTGTTTACGCTAAAGTTTTTATTGTTTAAAAGAAAAAGAGTTGTGACAAAGTCAAACTTTAGCGTAAAGAGCGAGGCGTTGAGGAGGGCACAGCCCCTTTCATATACGGAAGCGGGGGTTAGGGGGCGGCAGCCCCCCAACTGTACCTCTTAATCCCTGTACGTTTTAGGGTTCGAACTTGTGACTCAGCCTCTTTAACTCTTTAGAAAACGTAGTTTTTTTTCAAATAATTTCTGCACGTTTTGTTCAGTTTATTACTTATTATTGCTTGACTAACGGTTAGCTGATCGTGTCAGGAGTTAAAGTTGGGGGGCGGCAGCCCCCCAAACCCCCCGCTTTTGAAGATTCTTGTGTAAAGGCTTTTAATTCCTGAATACTCAAATCAAATGCACAGTAAGATTTTCTTTTTTCAACTTTTCTTCGAGCATGTGGCTATACGGCATGTTATTAAAGCAGTGAGACTTACCTGTAAATGAAAAAAAAAATTAAGCAACAACCCTAAAATGCTTTATTTTTATGCTATTAAAACCTTTTTTAATTTTCATCAGACGAGACGTAAGTTTTTATCGACTTGCGTAATTCAAATTTCTTGACATTCATCAGTGAATGACGTAGTTCCAAGAGAAATGCCAATGCAAGCTCTTCGCGGCATTCGTCTAACATGGGCTCTTATGGGAAAAAAAGAGGTTTTTCGTAAATGTAAATTCGGGGGGTAATTTTTTCGGTCTGAAAATATCAAAAGGCCCTAACAGGTCGAATTCTGCTTCGAATGAATCCTCATTTACCTGGATCCGTTGCCAACTGTGGCCTGTAGGCGTGGCTAACAAAAAAAAATTTGTATGATTATGAAGTGGCTATATTTAATTTTTGGAAAACAGAGAAGGAGTGATCGGATTGAGCTGAAATTCTGAGAATTAGCTCCTAGGCTCTGTAAAAGCTTATCCTCGAAATTTCTGCCCGGTCAGATAACGTTAAAGGGGGGCTGTAGTGGGAGGGTCGAAACTTCCGGCCCACTTTCCCCCATGAAGATAAAGTGGGAGGGGGGGGGGGGTGAAATCTTGCATGTTTCTTAGTTTGAGCTTAGGCTACAAAATGCGATCACCGCCGTCTCTCTGCGACCGCTAGGACCGGAAATCGCTTAACTTTGTGGTGCGTCGCCTCTTTAAAGAGGCACAAGTGTGCCTCCTTGATTCAAGAGAACATACACAGAATAAAACTATATTTACGTTGTTTCGCCTTCGTGAAGTGTTGCGAAAACTTTGTGCTAACAAAAGTGTCGTGGGAGTTACAATTAGTGTTTATTCGCCATATTGATTAAAGCCAGAGATTTCAACCCCACACAGCTTATGTATGGCTGTATTTTCCTTGAAAACGGCTTGATAGTTTTTCTGAAAATTTGCATACTGATTTTCTTGGGAAAGTCTGTTTAGAGCCTTAATTTTGGAAAAACATTTTTTGTGTGAATAACATCACATTCATCTGCATTTAAAGAGCAACGTACACATTTTTTTCCCCAGGGATGATATTATTGTTTTTCATATCTATGACGCATGCGAAATTATACAAGATAACGAATGAACCCGAATAGCTAAAGCACAAGGAATGGAAAAATTGTCTAAGGTACTGATGAACAAAAATTACGAACAATAACCATGTTCTCGGCAGTGTTGCCACGTTGAACTACGAAAAAAATCAGCAAAACTAATTAGAAAAATTTTACATCGTTTTTGGTTCGTAAACATTCAAGAATTAAAAATCTGTTGATTCACAGAAATAACTCTGCCACGTATTTTTTTTTTTAGCTTATCAGCTGCTTATTTTTCGTCAACGTTTTCCTTTTATAAATTTGGTGCCCTCTACTGCCAAAGCTGCGTAACTGCATATCGAGGTCCTTTTCACTAAAAATTGAATTCGTGATTCCTATTCCGTGATTCGTGATTGAATTCGTGATTCCTATTTTTCATAATAATATATGGCTTTGTATGTTCCACTTAACCTATTCCAATAATTAGATTTTGTTTTCTCTGCCCTTGGTACTTCAGCTAATTTTTTCCATCCGGTAAATTGTGTAGTGCTGTTTAGAACGATTCTTTCTATCGCGTTTTCATCTTTCGGCATCCCTTTCAGGGAAGGGGGAAACCGAGGCAACTGCTCAGGGTGCCGTGGCTGGGAGAAGTGCCACGGCTGGAGAGCTGCCCAGTTGGATCAAATTGTTCATTTTTATTCGTTTTTTTTGCTTATGTTTGACTCGAGAGGGGGAGAGGGGGACTGTAATTAATTTTGCCCGATTGCCACCAACCCTAGGAACGGCTCTGCTCTTTGGCTTTTGGAGTTGAAGTGTAGCCAGCGCAAGTTGCGCTCAAGATTACTTTTAACGGTCTTTCTAGTTCAAAAATAACAATTTTCTTATTTTTTGGTTCTAAAATAAGTCACGGTTCTTATCCAGCCTTTCCAGAGACGATAATTATATCCTCTTGATTTTCCGGTAACCAAATACAATTTTTTTGAATAATATTTCTGTCAATTTGTTGTACTCATTTGCGCTTCGGCTAAAAACAACCGTCTTGGTTAATTAAATGTAAGCGGCACCAGATTGTGTCCTCAGAAAAGTGGCCGGATTTCCTTAATATCATTGCAAACGAAGCAAATGAAACTACTGGAGAGTATCGATTTTCTTCAGATTTTTCCTTGGTACTAATAAGCCCAAAACCTGGCGGTTTTCTGCGTTGATAGGATTTGGGCTTTGCTGATTAATTAAATAAACTTGTAGGGAACAAAAGGAACAACATTTTCAAGCAGACTTTTTTCCTCTGACAATCTCATTGAAATTACCTTTCCTTACGTTTGACGTCGACAACTAATCTCATTTTGGAAATTAAATCTTATCTGATTTGAACAACTTCCATACAAATAATATCGAAATTCAATCAGGTAGGGTGAAGTTGTAACAACTCGTAGTCTCATTAGCCGGCAGTCCTGGCTAAAATCATTTTTTTAAATTATTCTTGTACGTTTATTTTTCCCATCTGTAAGGAGGAGGTTGAAGATTTGGATCGTTTCCTTGGGAGTGCCGGTGCTTTCTGATTTCAGGGAAATTATTTACATGGGATTGATTTGATGCTTCTTGACGTTTCATAGGCAGCACAATAGCGCTGCTTGAGTATAGAGCGAGGTGGGCACAATATTTTATTTGTTTATTTATTTACGTATTTTTTTTATTCTGACCAATATACTTCGTATAGAAGGAGTTGCGTAGAAACTTCGGAAGGAGCTCATTCGATTGGAAAATAAAGGTTCTAGTGCCCTATTTAACATTAAAAAGTAATTGGAGGTCAACCATCCCCACGTCCTTCATTTCCCCAAACACATCCTATCCATTCTGAGATAGCCATTTTGTTTTTGCCATTTGTACTAGCCATTTGTGTTTGGGGATTTGGGCTATAAGTTATGCTAGTTGTCCATTGTTAACATATAAAATGTTAACAGTAACTTTAATTCATCTGATTTAAGGAGTTGTATTGCGAAAGGTTTTTGGACCACTTTCCATTTCCAAAAGAGAAAACTCCAAGTACAGCATGAAAACATGATATTTGGGAAAGCAGAAGTACTTTTACATTTTATTATAGAACGTAAAAACTATGCTATTACATAGGCGTCGATTTAATTAACCTTCAAACAAAAGGTTGTTGAGCAAAAACATGGACTTTTACGTACTTCCCGTTCTTAATCTAGTTCAGTGATTGTCTAGTATTTTTCCCATTAACATAAACAGGTACTCCAGGGAACTCTTTGTCTTCTTTGGTGTCTCTCTCCTTAAGAGGAACTAGATTTACGTTGCTTGTGCAACGTGAAATGTTGCAGCAATTTGACGCCGACAAACATGTGGCCGGAGAAACATATTGGTTTCGTTAACCAGCAGGGGCGTAATTTGCTATAGGGCAAGGGAACTGCCCCCCCCCCAGATCCCAGGTTGCCCCCATCCTAGATCACAGTTTGCCCCCCACCCCAGATTACAGTTTGCCCCCCCCCCAGATGAAATTTAGTTTCTGCAAAAAATCTTGTTAAAACTAAGATAAGCCTGAATAATTCAGGTATCCAGAGAAACAGGTCACTTTTCTTTAGTATATCTTTGCCTTTATGGTACTATAGGCTATAGCTCATTTTTAATTTTCACTGTCATTTTCCCTCGATTTGGGAAAATCCCCCCCCCCCCTTCGAGGATTTTGGTGAAATTATGCCATTGTTAACCATCATTGTTTTCTATTTCCTGACACCCAAGAAATGTTGTTGCTTTTAGAATGTATTATTTATACTATACTATATTTACACTGTATTTTCAAGTAATACAGTATCAGTTTACTGTATTTATTTCAGAATATTAGCATGTCATTAAAGATTACCACTATATTATTTGAGTCTGAATTTATTTTCTAGAAAACACGATTTATTTAATCATATTACCAGGCAAAAAAGAGATGTATTTATCCATAGCTATGATTTCTCCGATTGTGTCTAATGCACGATGTTGGAACAGTTACGACGTCAATGCCATATTTCGTTCTTTTCAGTTGCATAAAAAAACTTGAACTTTATCTGGCTGAAAATTATCTCTAATTTGAATTTAGTGTTTAGCAAGTTTAGTTTGTAATCAATTTTTTAGAAATCCGTCAATCACACATGTGAATGACTGGTTTAAAATAAACCAATGAAACACATACGTGAGGAGCCTGGGTTTTCTTGGCAACTGAGCATACGCCTTCTGGACGGTTTTAGGCATGGAAGGAATGTTCCGAAAATCGATAAACAGTTCTGGGCCTGGGCAGGGCTCCCCTCCAGTTTTTCAGACATCTGATATTGAATCCCTTTTGTTATATATTTTTAAACTCCTATGGTATACCTTGCCCCCCCTCCCCCAGATCATGGGGCCTAAAACCGCTACTGTATAAAAGGTCTATGGAGTACTTTGACCTGGGTCTCTTGTTATTTTGTCTTTTAGTTCTGATTAACTATGGTAAATTATAGGATTCTATGTTATTCATTGTGGTTTGTTGAGGTGCTTTTCCGCGACAATCTACTATCACAAATTCGATTGAAAGATTTATCACAGAAAACGAAATAAAATTTCTTTCTAGATTGAAGAATATCCCTCCGACTGGAGCCAATCGGAAAACCATTTGGATAGTAAAAATGGCGAAAATCTCAAAACTGTCACCTTGTATTATTAATGCAATCATTTAAATTCTGCCTCTTCTGACATTGATATCAGTATGGCACTGTTGAATACCCCATTTCAGCACTGACACAAAAGGAGGATTCACACTGACATTAGACTTTCATCACCAAAAAGAAAAGTTTTTTTTATACAAAGTTCTGCCAAAAGTGACTGATGAGCGAGGGGGTGCTACCATTTCGACTGACCATCACAAGCACTAAACATCATAGCTACTACTACTACTACTAACAACTCACCGCAGCACCAAGCCGCCTGAGGCCAACACAGCTACGTCCGCTCCTCCTCCACACCAATCTATTCAAAGCCTCCTTTTTTTACACCGCCCACGAAGTTCCCATTTCCTTTAAATCTTTCTTTATGACGTCCTCCCACCCCAGACGAAGACGACCTACTTTCCGTTTAGCCCTAGACGGTTGGCCGAAAAGAACAATCTTCGGTAATCTGTCATCCTTCATCCGCACAACGTGCCCTAGTCACCTCAACCTTTCTTTCATTATAGCCCTAGAGAGCGGTATTGAACCACATTTTTCGTACATCCTATTGTTTGAAATACGGTCAGTCAGCCGGGTACCCAGAGCAATCCTTAAGCAGTTTCTCTGGAAAACATCTAGCAAATCTTCATCCGCTTTTCGGAGCGTCCATGCTTCAGAGCCATATTTGACCACTGTCATCACTGTAGCTTCTAATATTCTAATCATGGTTTGCAGACTTATCTTCCTATTCTTCCAAACTTTTTTTTAACATCATAACATCTAAAAGGAAAACCCGTCAGAACCACTAACCGTCATAACATAAAAAAAAAAATTATAATTTTATATAATAGTAATAAGTATATAACAGTTTAGAAACAAATTTCGGCTATATATTTGCACATCCGGGGGGTGGGGGTAAAGCATAGCATATATTAAATACGTAACCTAACCTAACCTAGGTACCTTTTCCCCCCTAAATCCTAAAAAGCTAAAGTTTTAAAATTTTAGATGCTATGACGGTTCTGACCGATTTGTTTTTGCCGATGTTATGGCAGATTTTGTATTGCTCTCGACGGTTAAATGTTATGATGCCTTCCCATGAGCGAGTACTGCACCGATTATTGGTATGTTTATGGGTACGTTGATATTAGATATGGCACTGTCAAATATCTTATTTCTGCACTGGCACATCGAGGGTGATGGATGCTGACATAGGTTTTCATGAATAAACACAATGATTTTTTATACGAAGTTTTGCCAAGGATGACTGATGAGCGAGTGCTGTACCTATTATTGGCATATTTATGGGTACATTGACATGAGATATGACACTGTCAAATATCCCGTTTCTGCACTGGCACATAGGGGAGGATGCATGCTGACATAGACTGTCATCAGCAAAAAGGGTGGCCTCTTAAACAAGGACTGACGAGAAGTACCGTTGTCGTTATCAGCATGTTTATTGGAATAATAGTATGAGAAAAGGTTTTGTCATAACTCATGATTAAAACTTTTCAATTTTGCCCCTGGCTTTTGCAATTTGAGTAGAGAATCTTGCTCACAACTGAGATTCTTGCTTTGATTATCCAAGTAACAATCCGGACTGTGGGATTGTCAGAAGAAAAAAAAAATTGGCAATCGGTGTAGTCACAGAAAACGCAACTTTTTCAGTCCTAATTCTAGATCGACAATTCTGATTGTCACAGGGGGAAAAGCCCTTGATCTTTGGGATAGTTGCTGCTTTGCTATCACTGTATATTATTTTATCCCTTGTCTAGGTTTAGTTTTTCGAGCTTGCCTGTCGGTTAATTAAATTTATATGTATGTATATGGAATGCTAAATGATTAAACTTGAACTTGCCTATACCGGCATTGAAGTAGAATATTGGAAAATTAACTTAGGTTCAGGTACACTCAAGGCCGTACCCAGGATTTTTTTCGGCGTGGGTTTTACTCAAAGATTTTTTTTCTGGGGGGGGGGGGTTACAGATAAAACCTCTATACAAAATTTGTTTATATCCATATTTTGTTACGTTTTTACAAGTCAAAAAAATATTTCCGGAGGGGTTCAAACCCCCTACCCCCCCCCCCCTACGGCCTTGGGTACGGCCTTGGGTACACTAAAAAAACTATCTCCAAAAAACACGTTGTTGGTGGGCCCCGAAAAGCGTTGTCGTTCCTCCTTTTTTATTCAAGTAGAAATAAAAGACAGGCTGTGTTTTCAGTTTTGTTTACATTTATGTAAACCATTTCTTCCATAATTAAATAAAAAAAAAAACAAGTTTTTTAAACTGAAAGCAAGGAGCGACGTTAAAACTTAAAACGAACACAAATTATTCCGTACATGAAAGGGGCTGTCCCCTCCTTAGCGCCTTGCTCTTTACGCTTAAGTTTTTTGTTGTTTTAAAAAATAAAGTTGTGAGACAGAGTCAAACTTTTTCGTAAAGAGCGCGGCGTTGAGGAGGGGGCAGCCCCTTTCATATACGGAATAATTTCTGGTCGTTTTAAGTTTTAATGTCACTCCTTACTTTCAGTTTAAAAAACTTGTTTTTTTTATTTAATTTCTAATCGTTTTTTAGTTAATGCAGCTTTCATTTTGGCTCCCCGTCATTGAATAAGTAAACAAATTTGCATAAAAATTTTACTTTTCTATTGCTAAATGGCTGTCTCTAAATTTGGTTCTGACTTAATATACAAATTAAATTAGGTAACCATAGTCAATACCTTGCTCTTTAAGCTAAAGTTCTAATTTTGTTCCAATTCTTTAAGAATGACCCCTTAATCACAAAGGCCGTTAATTAGAATAAATAGCTCTTATGAAAGTACTAAAAAATCTTTGGCTTAAAGAGCGAGGCATTGACTTGAAGGTGAACCCAATCATATAGCTCATATTTTTTTGTTCGTTTTAAGTTTTGATGTTTCTCCTTACTTTCAGTTGAAAAACTTGTTTTTTTATATTTAATTTCTTATTTTTGTTTTAAATAATGATGGGAAATCCGGCGCCCCCTTCATAGGCATGTCCCTTCCCCCATGAAAACTTGCTTCATGAAAAGATCCTCCCACATAACCCCCGACCGACTCCCACCCCCCACTACCCGCAAAAATTCCCCCTGAAAACGTCTGTATACTTCCCAATAACCAATACTATATGTTAACATTGGGTAAAGTTCATAACTTTCAGCCCTCCCCCTGGGGGCTTCGAGGGATTAAGTCATCCTCAAAGACATAGTCATTATATTTTTCGAGCATGCTGAACCAAATGGCTATCTCAAAATTTTTACCGGGTGACTTTTGGAAAAAATGAGCGTGGGAGGGGGCCTAGTTGCACTCCAGTTTTTTTGTTACATTAAAAAGGGCAATATGACTTTTAATTTCCTTTCGAATGAGCCTCCCGCTATATTATGGGACCACTTGGTTGATACTATCACCCCTGGGTAAAAAAAAAAACAAAAAAAAAAACAAAACAACAAAAAAAAAACCCAACCGTGATCTATATTATGGCAAAAAATGGAAAATTCCACGTTTTTGTAGATAGGAGCTTGAAACCTCTACAGTAGGGTTCTCTGATACGCTGAATATGATGGTGCGATTTTCATCAAGGTTCTATAACTTTTAAGGGGTCTTTCCCCCTTTTTCGAAAATCAGCCAAATTTTTTCAGGCGCGTAACTTTTGATGAGTAAGATTAAACTTGATGAGACTTATATATTTGAAATCAGAATTAAAATCTGATTCTTTTTATGTATCTATTGGTATCAAAATTCCGTTTTTTAGAGTTTCGGTTACCGTTGAGCCGGGTCGCTCCTTACTTACAGTTTGTTACCAAGAACTGTTTGATAAAAGTTATGTCAAATGACCAAAGATATCAAAGCATTCTTGGAGCTATAGTAAATCATCCAAGGATGTGAGAATATAAGTGGCATTTCACGAAAATTTGGTGGGACGTCAATATACATTTTATACAATCTTGTTGTTTTTCGAATTTTTTCAATGAAAATATATAAAAAACGTGTTTCTCAAAAACTAGGGAACAATCTTAGAAAAGAAATAGATAGAAACGATTGAAAATAGAAATAGAGGGGTCGAAGAAGGCATTGACTAAAAATTAGGCTTCACAGTTTGCCTAAAGGCATAAAAAGTATATTTTATACCTCATTTTTCTAGTTTCCAGTGAGAGGTCCTTCATAGAAATATGGAGGAGACATTCTAACATTTTTTGGAGAATCAATTTTATTTCAATACACAAACTGGGTGGAAAAAGACCTTTTTTCCTACTTGAAAGATAGGTAAACAGCAATGCTATTCCATGCCAAGTAAATGTTTTTCCCGGCTAGGGGGACTCCCTTCTCAGTGTGTTTGAGCTTACCATCAAGGGTATGTGGTCACTATAATAAGATAACCTTATTTTCGACCTCTTACAGAATTAAAAAAAAAAAAAAACGGAGTAAGGAAAAAGTAAAGCAACGAACTGAAAAACAATTAAAAAAAACCTTCTAAACAATACAAAATACAGAATTAACCCAAATAATACTCATAAATAATGCTAAATGGCAGGAAATATAACAAAGGATTTATCCTTGTACTAAACACATCGCCCTCTACATAATTTATCACATTTAATGGGCTGGGAACATAATATTTTTTAAAAATGAAACTATTCTTGTAAACAACGGATAGCTTAATAAAAATTTCAAATATTGACAAAATCCCGAATGTGATTTCAAAGTAACGATGCGATGGATTTGATCTTCAACAAAGATTGAATCTTTTTGCTGGTATATTATTTACTGAACGTTATTTTTAGGCTGCTGATTATTTTCAAGGAGAGGAAAGCAATGCATCAGCAAGGAATTGCCTGCTTAAAGTTGGCGATCAGGCTGCTGTAATGAAGAATTATGACAAAGCCATTGGCATCTTTGAAAAGGTAAGTCGCTGAAGCTTTTGCAATTCTGATTTGTTCAGATGTATAAACATAGCATTCAAATGTACAGGATGCATGTTATATGATCATGTCAAAAGTTTTGTAAAGTATGTGAACGGCAAAGGTAAAAAAGGTAAATGACAACAAATTTGAATTCATGACGGTATTCTCATTATACTGCAAAATTCTAGTATAGAGTGAAATGAACTAGCTGACGAAATTGCGAAACGTGTAGCAGAAGGAGACGTACGTGTCTTGGAAACCTTACCTCAACGATTGTAAATCAAAATCTGAAATTACAATTCCAAATATTTATAATAGCTACTATAGTAGCTACTAATAGCTACTATATTATAGATACTTATAAAGCTATTAAGTAAAAAGGTATTTGAAGACAGGCAAGCCTTTTCAATGAACGTATGTGTAGAGGAGAAGAAAGACAAAGTGTTTCATAAAGCAGTGCATAGTGGTCAGAAGCAAGAATCACATTTAGATTAATATCAGGACATGCAACAACACAATAAGAAGAAGCAGTAAAGAGAAAACAGTAAGAGATATTGTAGGAGAGAGTAAATAGTTAAACACATGGTATTTTAATGTTCAAGAACAGAGGAAAAAAGAAAATAAATAAGAAGGTTTTTGAAAGAAAGAAGAATTGAAAAATAATAGAGAGAAAAGAAAAGAATAGGGAAATAATAAAAAAACAAACGAAGAGTAGAACCAGACAGTTCATTAAGTAGTGAAACATCCTGAAAAGGAAAAAAGAGAATAAATAAGGAAGTTGAAGAAAGAAAAAAGAATTGAAAAACAATAGAGCGAAAAGAAAATAATGGGAAAATAATAAAGAAAGAAAAGAAGAATAGAACCAGAAAATTCAGTTAGTCGTGAAAGATGCTCAAAAGGAAAAAAGAGAATAATTAAGGAAGTTTATGAAAAAAAGAAGAATCGAAAAACAATGCAGAGAAAATAAAAGAATAGGGAAATAATAAAGAAAGAAAAGAAGAATCGAATCGGACAATTTATTATTTAGTGAAAGATCCTCAAAAGGAAAAAAGAAAATAAACAACGAAGTTTATCAAAGAAAGAAGAATCAAAAATAATAGAGAAAAAAAGATAATAGGAAAATAATAAAGAAAGAAAAGAAGAATAGAACCAGACAATTCAATAAGTAGGGAAAGATCCTCAAAAGGAAAAAAGAGAATAAATAAGAAAGTTTATGAAAGAAAGAAGAATCGAAAAATAATTGAGAGAAAAGCAAAGAATAGGGAAATAATAAAGAAAGAAAAGAAGAATAGAACCGGACAATTCATTAAGTAGTGAAATATCCTCAAAAGGAAAAAAAGGAATAAATATGGAAGTTTATGGAAGGAAAATAATAGAGAGAAAAGCAAAGGATAGGACAATAATAAAGAAAAAAAGGATAGAACCAGACAATTTAGTAAGTAGTGAAAGATCCTCAAAAGGGAGAAAAGAGAATACATAAGGAAGTTCATTCAAGAAAGAAGAATAGGAAAATAATAGAGAAAAGAAAATAATAGGAAAATAATAAAGAAAGAAAAGAAGAATGGGTCCAGGCAATGCATTAAATTGTGAAAGATTCTCAAAGGGAAAAAAGAGAATAAATAAGGAACTTTATGAAAGAAAGAAGAGTAAAAAAATAATAGAGAAAAGAAAAGAATAGGAAAATAATAAATAAAGAAAACAAGAATAGAACCAGACAATTCATTAAGTAGTGAAAGATCCTCAAAGGGAAAAAAGAGAATAAATAAGGAAGTTTATGAAAGAAAGAAGAATCGAAAAATAATAAAGAGAAAAGGAAAATAATAAAGAAAGAAAAGAAAAATAGAACCAGACAATTCATTGAGTAGTGAAAGATCCTCAAAAGGAAAATAGAGATTAAATGAGGAAGTTTATGAAAGAAAGATGAATAGAAACATAATAGAGAGAAAAGAAAAGTATACGAAAATAATAAAGAAAAAAAGGATAGAACCAGAAAATTTTGCCTCTCAAGTCCTTAGGGAAGAGGGAAGGATTCTATATCCAGTTATTCCCAGTAATGATGCAAAAATGTACTAGAAAATAAAAGTAAAAACTATGTATTTTATGTATTTTACATAAAATATGTATTTTCTGTAAATTCATTTATGTATTTTATGTACTCCTCGATTTTGAGGGATTTAAATAAATAAATCGTGAAAAGTACACTAATCAAATCAAATACACTAGGTCAGCTCTTTTTCTAGAAGGATTGTTCTGCAAAAGTTAAACTTTAGATTGAAGATTGTGGTTTGAGGGGGTGATAGCTATTCTTACATTTAGGGTAACCCTGATTGTGGTATTCATAACTAACCGAAATTACTCCTTATATGACGGTGTTTGCCTCCCCTCCTTTATCTTCCCCTTCTTAAGCTAGAGTTTGACTTGTCGTCCCCAACACTTTAAAAATGACTGCTCAAGCACAATTACACTCATTAATGCTTTCAACATAGCACTAAAACGTGTTTTTTATTTAATTGTAGAAAAAGTTGATTGATCTTACTTTTTAAAACTAAAAAAAGCTGTAAATTTGTTTGCAGTTCCGCTTCTTTATGTGCAACCAGAATTCCTCAGGTAATTTTTGTTTTTCTAGTCCTTGGGGGGGGGGGGGCAGCCAGGTGCTAAGTCTGACCATGGTGTAGAAAACGTACATCTTCTACCATAACAACTAAAGAGAATACACTAAACCTTATATTTCTGTTTAATGAATGTTCACTTGCGTGGGTGAAAGATCCAAGATTCAATCGGTTAAAACCATGATATCTAGTCAGTTGTGCAGCTAAGGGGGAGAGGGGGTGTTGTAAGGTGGAGAGGAGGGAATAGCTGCACTCTTGTATCCAATGCGCCTAGCATAGATTCGTTAATAAGAGACCAAATCATATTTTCACGGATTCTTCCTTATTCTTTCAATCAGATTTTCACGAGTTTATGTAAACCTTGTGTTTATGTAACTAAACCGGCTTCTTTGATTAAATTTTTCTCTTACTTGTCACCTCCGCAAATATCCGCCATTTCGTTTGTGGACTCAGAAGCTGCTGATCAGAAAAGGTAAAGAAAATCAAACAATTATTGTAAATAGCCTATTCTGTGGAATCCATAGTGAATTATTGAGGCTGTTCTTTGGTGTATAATAGACCAGGGAGAAACACATGAGTATGAGTAAGGGCAGAGAATAGGGGTTTAAACTTTAGGTAAAGTTTTTTTCCGGAGGAAAATTTATCGGCAAATTATATCGGTATCGGACGCCAAAAATTATATATATATATATATATATATATATATATATATATATACATATATATATATACATATATATATATGTATGTATATATATATATATATATATATATATATATATATATATATATAATATATAATATATATTTGTATTTGTTTTTGGCTACGGAATTGAATTAACCCTACCAACTGGAATTCATTGCTTCCCCTTCCTTTCCTCTAGTCTTTGTTTTCCATTTTTCCTTCAAGCTGTTAGTTTTCAAATAAAATCTAGTGGGAATTAGACTGCAAAATCTTTGACTGGAAGACATTTGACTTTATTTCTATTCATCTTCTATTTCTATTTCTATTCTTCTATTTCTATTCATCTTCTATTTCATCTTCATTTCTATTCATCTTCATTTCTATTATGTAGCTCTTTGCATTTCATTGAAAAGCTTTTTTTGGGAAAAGTTTTTTAAAAGTTAATAAATGGATTAAACGCAGGAACCGCATATTTTTTTTTAGTTTTTAATCGTATTTATTCTTGGCTGAGGAATTGAATTAACCTTACCAACTGGAATTCATTGCTTTCCGTTCCTATCCTGTAGTCTTTGTTTTCCATTTTTCCTCCAAGCTTTTAGTTTTCAAATTAAATCTAGTGGAAATTGGACTGCAAAATCTTTTCCTTCCTGGACATCTTAGCTGAAATCTGCTGTGATATAATTTAGAGAGATATAATTTTCCATTTTTGTTGACAGGTATTGTTGATTGTGACGATAAACTTTATCACTGCTATACAATCTTCATGCTAAGCCGCTTGCCCAAAATAAATTTTTTTTTAGAAAGGAAATTTAAGACTCAATAACTTAACCAATATTAACTTTTTCCCTCACGGTTTTTCTCAAAATCATTTTTTTGAAAACGTTTGTATTTGAAGCATTTACGAACATTTTCGTATACAGATAATAGTTTAGCCTTGATATAAAATTTTAAATAGTTTTAAGAAGGTGCAGCCTACTTTTTATTTGGTAAATTGTAATTTTCGTGTTTTTTTTTTGGGATATATATTTTTATTGTGACAAAAATTTTCATCATTGCTTTACAGTCTTTATGCCAAGTTGCTCAGAACCATCTTTTGTGAAAAAAGTTTGGAACGAAGTTAGCAGCCGATGCTAGCTTTTTTTTGTATTTTTTTTTCTAAAATTTACGAAATTAGAAAATAGAATATATATATATATATATATATATATATATATATATATATATATATATATATATATATATATATATATATATATATATATATATATATATATATATATATATATATATATATATATATATAGCGGAATTGGTGACGAAGTCTGAGGAAAGTATTATGTTACTGTGGGAAGAGAGGATAGTAGCATCAAAAAGAAATCGAGGAAAGTTTCGTATAAATATGAAATTAAATATACAATAAGAAAGAGTTTAAAAAATGTATTATACCAATTTTTATTAAAAAAAATTAAAAAGAAAGATAGAAAGTATATAGAGATACGAGAAAAAAATGGCATATGTGTGGGTGTATTTATTATTTTCAATAAAACGCAAATGACACTATAGCCGTCTGAGGGTTTATGAGGGAGGGGTAGTAGCACCATTCCTGTTTCTAAAACTTGCTTGGCCTTGTAATATTATTTTTTGTTGTTAATGTTAGGACAAAAAAAAAAAAAAAAAAAAAAAAAAAAAAATGCTACTCGAAGTACATATCATTTTCTGCAAAGTTAAAATGACGCCATGGTTTTAAGAAGGTTTAGGGGGTGGTAGCTCTACTTCTCTGTGGTAATTTCTGTTCATTCTAATTTTGACTGGATCATCCGTTTTCATTTTTGTTCGTTTTAGGGTTCATTTAGTCATCCATAGCCGTATCTGTTATCTTTATGTTTGATGTGGGTATTTATTTTAATTTCTGCTTGTTTTGGGTTTCATTTATTGATTGATTGTAATTTCTGTTCGTTTTAGATTTAAATTATTAGGCTTTAAGGTTTTAATTATAATATTTAAATTATTTATATTTCATTTCCGCTCATCTTAGGTTTTAAGATGCCTCTTTACTTTTCTTCTTTAAGAAACTCCTTTTATCGAAAATATTTTTTTTAGATTTATCTTTGTTCGTTTTTAAGTAACAAGTTTTTTAATATGTGGAATATTTGTAATTTTATTAAATTAAGTGTTTAATCTCAAAACTTAAACGTGAATTAACTCCGATTGCCATTAGGGCCTAAAATTTAAAAATTGCTTGGTGGACAAGAGACATAGAAATTTTAATAATTAAATACTCTTTCAAATTAATACTCTTAGCCGTTTCTGAGTTGCAGATACACCCTTTTGACGACCTGGGAGCACTTAGTTTGTTTTGTGTTAGTCCAATACACCCCCTCCCCAATATTCTCTGAAAGTTTCAACTTAATACACTTGGCCTTCCTGAGATATTGCAGGTGTACCAGTTATACAACCTTTATACACATAGGGCATTTTGATCTAGTTTAAAACCCCTCTCAACATTCCCTGAAAGTTACAACTTAATATCCTTAGCCATTCCTGAGATATTGAAGATACGCCCTTTTTAGAACCTGGATGCACATATTGTCTTTTGATCTATCTCAAAATTTAATTTTCAAAGTTTTTATTAGATATCTTTGGAAGTTGAGGGAAGGGGGATAGCAAAAAGGGTAATGGGATTGGTTACCCTCCAATCACTAGACTCTTGAAAACTGTACTAATGCTTACAATTTCCTATTGATTAAGCTCCCTCCGAAGCCATCCCTTCTAGACGAAGTGGTCCTGTAAAAGAAAAATATCAAGTTTATAATGGACGGGAGGCTTACAGCCCTTTACTACAGGCCGGCTTAAAAATTTAACAGTGCTTATTTTGGGTCTTTTTTTCTATGTTTCATTAGTTTGGGTAGAGTTTAAAATTAGAGTGGAGAAGTAAAATATTTCCAGAAACTCTGTGTATAGCCCTAGGTTTTGCTCAACTTAATACTTCCTATTAGGACTTCCGAGTCACAGTCGGAAGCTTTTTTGATGGTTCCGGTTTAAATTCGATTTGGACTTGAAATTAATTTTTTTAAACAATTTTTTTTTATGAAAGTAAAGAGTAACTAGTAAGACTCCCAACTAGTTTTATTTCTTTTAAACTCATGCTGAAAAAATTTATCTCAGAAATACTTTATTTTTTACAGCAACCCATCAAAGAAAATATGCTTTCATACATGTGCACACATCGGGCATGAATATAGACCAGGGTTGCCACTCCTTTGAATTTTCTCAAGGTCTTGGTTTTTCTGTTCTGGACTTGGGATCCTGGGAAGATATATATATTAGAAATTCCCCTCAAAAAGTACGTTAAGTGTATTCTTACTATTAATTCGTATATTAGGATATCTGTTCAAACCTTGGGCTTTTCGCAAGTGAATCTTAGGATACTGTCATTTGCACAGTAGCAGGCCTGATAGACCCTCTTTTTTTCAAATACTAGCAAAATATTATATTCTCTTCCTAAGAGGAATCAGTCCTGTATTCAATGAAATAAAAAAAAACAAGTTTTTTTTAACTGAAAGTAAGGAGCGACATTAAAATTTAAAACGAACAGAAATTACTCCTTATATGAAAGGAGCTGTCCCCCCCTCAACGTCTCGCCCTTTACGCTAAAATTTGACTCTGTCTCACAACTTTATTTTTTAAAACAAACCAAAAACATTAGTTCCATTTTTCTTAAGATTTTTATAGTTCTTTACTGGCATGAATAATCTTTTTCTGTTAGTTTCAAGATAAATTACTACGTAACTTTCTTTTAACAAAAGAAATTCAGAAGGATTGATCTTAAATCTTGCCAAAAAAGTTCCCAAGCATTAAAAAAGGATGTTGCAACACTGTTGCCGTAAATTTTCGACAAATACACCCCGTCATCAATAAATTGACTATTTGTCTCTCTGATTTTAAATCACATAGTGGTTGTTCCATCTCTTTTTTTTTATATTAGAATTGGCATTCTTGTTATAGCTTTGACAAATAAAGTGTAAATAACAAAAAGTGTTTCATCTTATTCTTTTTCTGTTTATATGTATTTGCTCACGGATGTACGCACGTCTCCACGCCTTTGATTGATTCTTGATTGGAACAGAGAAACTAAATTTTCGATTTGACAAGGTTTTCCTGGGAGCTTTGTTGATAGGTTTTAGTTCTTTTTTATGTTCTGTTTGAGATTGTTACAATTACGGTATAAAGACATGGGTGGATTTGACAGGGGTTGCTAAGTAAAAAGAGAAGAACAGATTGTTTGAAAAAAAAGAAGAAATTAGTTCTCGTTTAGATTGCCGTGAAACAGTAGATCATTTCGTAGAAAACGTCAAAAAATAAAATATTTTATTCTATAAACATTTGCACAAACGAAAAAAAATTCAGGGATAATTATTATTGTCTCACTCACACTATGCAATAGTATAATACGTGGAGTAACTCATGCGAAAAAAACGAAAATAAAAAAAAACAGAAAAAAAAACAAAACAATCAAAAAAGAGAAAGAGAAAAGAAATCCGGAAATAAGTCATAACTGAAAAAATTCTGACATGCTGGAAATTCCGTTATTATTATTAATTTTCAATATTTTGCCCACACTGTGAGATGAGGATTTAAAAATGAGTTTAAAAATGGATACCGTACCGCGCGACGTATACCGCTCTTACGTGTACCGGCGTATACCGTACCGCTATTTGTCCGTACCGCTCCTTGGGAAAGTGATCATGAACATTAAAAAAAGGTAATTCAGTTAATGCTGGCTGAATGGGGGCAAATAATACGTAGAAATTCCAAAAGTTTCTGATTTTTTTTTTTTTTGCAAGAAGATCATTTTCATGAATGAATAGAAATCTCTTGCTTACTCTTCAAAATTTCTGAAAATTCTTTCTTTCGCTCCGTTTGTTAGAAGTGCAGCTGAGTGTCACTGGAAGTTAATCTTGGTTGCTAAATGTAATGATTCTTCCCACAAGGAATGGTAAGACAATGATAAGACTATTAAAAAAATAATATATATGATAAGACATATATAAGATAATCATATAATCAATGATAAGACTATCAAAATAAGACTATCAAGACTATCAAAATAGTTCATGTAACTATGTAACTAGTTTTCATAAATCCATCAAGTGAATCTTTTCGGGCATAATTTCTGATCGATCTTTACAAATAGAGCCGGATTTGTGATTTCACTTTCGGCCTAAGGCCCACCAATATGGGAGAGCCCAGGACTCTCCCATAATCTATATTATGTATAGATTTTTATATATTCTATATTATGTCCATAAAATACTTCCTAGAATGTTTTAGGTCGATAGCTACTGTAGACATCACTAACCTGAAAATATTACAATTTTGATTAATAACCATTAAATCTTTTTTTTATTTTCAAAGAACCGTTCGGTGGAGTTTCCCAATAGCTTGTCGATTTTAAAACTTAATGCTTCTCCTCTAAAATCAAAAAAAAAAATTTTAAACAAGAAAAACGGGTTTTAATTTTCTATAAAGCAGTGAAATACAAAACAATTAATTATGCACAAAAGCTCCGAATATTTCGGCCTCCTGTAAAATATCGAAAATCTTTTAGACAACGCACGGGACCTCTTGTTTCTATAAACCAAGTGCATTCAGAGGACGGTCCGATCAGTGTAATACGTCCCAAATGGATCCTTTAAGTCGAGAAAGCAATTATGGCCCATATTATAAAAAAGGGGCCCCTAAAATCCCTAACTTTACTGTTTCCAGGTTATTTTTTTCATTAAAAACGAAGTAATATTATTTTTTGTCTAAAAAAATCTCAACGTAATTTGCCTAAAAGTACTATTCGATTTTTTTTATTTCTATTAAACTTATACAAAGTACCATATAATTTATTTAAAGGGTCCAAGAATACTAATGTTTTTAAATGCTAACCCAGAGGGAGGAATTTACTCCTTGAATAAAATATTATTGGAAAAGTCAATTGAGTGGTAACTTACCAAAGTTATATTATCGGTAACTTTCTCTGTGTTTTTTTCCTGTAAACTTTACGCTAGCTGTAATGTTGAACGCAATTTCATGGAATTTTTTTTTATAGGTTGCAACCAAGGCCCTTGATGACAAGCTTTCCCAGTATTCGGCAAAGGATTACTTTTTCCGAGCTGCTATTTGTCGTCTTTGTAATAGCTCCGAGCCTTCTGAAGCAGCACTGGAGGTTAACTTAGCCATCCAGAGGTATGAACAACAGTACCCAGCATTCCAAGATTCCCGTGAATATAAGCTTATCAAGGTGATCATTTGTTTATTTATGTAAATTGAATGTAAGAAAAAAATGTGAAAAGGATGGTTTTCAAAACGCCCTCGTCCATTAACTTGCTTCGTATCTAAATCTCTGGATAGAAATACACTTCTGTGTTTTTATGCAGTACCTCCACCAAGGCCGTATCCAGGGAGGGGTGGGCTACGGTTTTGAACGCCCCCCTCCCCCCCCCTCGAATGTTTGCCCGACTGGTAAAAACGTAACAAAATGTATATTAACTAATCTTTGATGGGTTGTTTAATGCTTTTTACCCCCCTCCCCCCTCCTCCCAAAAAATCCTGGATACGGCCCTAACCTCTACCATGTAGCCTACAGATTTAAATACTTACTATATTAGAAACAAACTTTGCTTTATTGTCCGAAAAATTCCCAGCATTTTAATATTCTGTCTCCTAATCAGAAACTCAAACAACTTATCAGGTGGGCCATCCATGCTTGTACCTTTAAGTATTTTATTTTACATTTTCTATTTTCTATTTAAGTATTTCTATTTTACATTTTCACCTAAGCATATAACTCATGCTTATACATGTCGAGTAAGGACACAGGGAGTGCTTTCAAGCAACCTTTATCCGACTTATCCGCTTAATACTAACTTTTCCGGATTTAATCTGTAAAAGATAACAACAAATACTTATCCGACAACATGTCAACTGGAATGCTATAGGCAACTACGGGAATAAAAACATTAATCCCATATACTGTAATTTAAACATAGCATATTTTTTTCCATCTGCATTTTCCAGGGTTAGCAGATATAACTTACACAACAACTAATCCAGACCGTTTCAAGTAGCAATCCTACTAACGCTCGTGAAACGCTAAGGATAAGTAATCGGGTTTGTCGGATAAGAAGCGCGAACGCACTACGGATAAACGATAAAGAAATAAAAAAAAACACATTCTGAGGGGCAAAGCGATATCGTGTAGCCGCAAAAGAGGGTGCTAAGTAATGGGTAATATTAATTTGGTTTTTGTCAGCATTGACTCCTTTAACAGCAGACCAAAAGATGTTTTTTTTACAACCCAAGAGGGAAAAAGCTGGAAAATGAACATATGAAGGTTTAAATATGCCTGGTTTGATCGAGATTAGACCTGCTAGACCTGCAGGTGTCCCAAAGCAGGACACCTGCTGACCTTTGACTGAATGAGCAACGAAAAAACTGAGAATGTTTCGGCTCCAAATCGGCTCCAAGTCTATGGGATTTTTTTTTCTTTTGTTGCACTGGCACCGCCACTTTTCCCAATCGAAATGTTGAGCCATTTGTTGCTCTACCAATGTAGCACTATTTTCTTGTTTGCCGTACTGCAGCACCACCTTTTGTAATCCAAGTGTTGTGCCACTTGTTCCTCCACCAGTGTTTCGCCACTTTCTTTTTTGTTATGGCATTACTACTTTTCACAATCTCAGTGTTGCATCACTTGTTGCTCCACCAGTGTTGCACCACTTTAATTTTTACACTGCACTGGCTCCACCACTTTCGGCAATCCAGGTGTGCCGCCACCTTTGCATCACCAGTGTTGCACTATTTTTCTTTTTGCCGCATATTGAAGCAAAAAAGACATCTAGTATTCAAAACACTGTCCCTTTTTGTTCTTTGTAATGCAGTTGAGATTCGATTGATGATTTAAAATTAAATCACTTTTTTCAATGTAAAATAAAAAAAAGCCTTTAATGACATTTTGACCTTAAATGTATATTTGAAGAAAAAAGGTCTTCCAAAAAATAGAGTTTTGACACCTTTGCTCTATAGCTTCAAAAAAATAGGACATTGAAAACCATAACTTGAACAAATAAAGCCCTCAATTCGTGCTTTGCAATAAGTGTCACAGAAAATGTAAAATGAGACAAGTTATGAAAGACAATATCTAATAAAGGGGATTGAAGAAAAACACTTGAATTGATCGAGGAAAGTGGCGGTTTAAGAAGTAGAAGAATACCATAGATGCCAGAGCTTTAAAATGATATAGTTTAAATAAAAATTATGCATTTTCACTTTGTTTTGTCCACGTCAGCTCCATACAGGGTTTTGCGATTTCCTGCAGAGCTTGAGCGCGGTACATTCCGTGGGATGGAGTTTAAATACTACTACTAACAACTCACCTCAGCACAAAGCCGCCTGAGGCCAATACAGCTATGCACGCTCCTCCATCCTAATCTATTCAAAGCCTCCCTCTTTACACCCTCCCAGGAAGTTACCATTTCCCTTAATTCTTTTTTTACGACATTCTTCCACCCCAACTGCGAATGACCTGCTTTCCGTTCAGCCCTAGACGGTTGGCCGAAGAGGACAATCTTTGGCAATGTCATCCTTCATCCGTAGAACGTGCCCTAGCCATCTCATCCTTTCTCTCGTTATAGCCCTAGAAAGTGGGATTTAACCGCACTTTTCGTACAGACTACTGTTTGAAATGCGGTTAGTCAGCTGGGTACCCAAAACAATCCGTAGACAATTTCTCTGGAAAAGATCTAGCAAATCTTCGTCCGTTTTTCGGAGAGCTCATACTTCAGAGCCATATTTAACCACTGTGATCACTGTTGCTTCCAATATTCTAATTTTGGTTCGCAGACTTATCTTCCTATTCTTCCAAACTTTTTTTCAATTGTGAAAAAACACTTTGATGGTCATTATTATTATGCAGCTGCTGTTTTGTTTGGCTCCAGTCAGCCCCATTTAGGGGTTGGCGACTTCCTACAAAGCTCGAGCGTGAAAGGTCCCCAAAGGTGGAGTATAACTGGACATTATTCACATTTGCTGCTCTGTTTGGATCCGATCTTCCCTATACAGGGGTTGGTGACTTCTTGCAAAGCTTGTGCGTGGTAAATCCAACAAGGCGCCAGCTCTAGATGCTTTCGTGGGTTAATACTACGTAGATTGAGAATAACTACAACATGGACGCCCATATGGAGAGGGGGCAGAGGGGGGCTCCAGCCCCTCTCCCCCCCCCTGGCTGAAGGACTCTACCTTATATATATGTATTTTCTTTAGATTTCTATTAGGCCTATAAACCATTGGAAGTGCCGATTAGACCAAGTAATCCCCTCCCCCTAAAATTCAGCTTGTTGGCGCCCATGAACTACAATGACACAGTAAAAGTGTGCTGAATATAAAGAAATTTATATAAAAATACATTTGCTATAAATAAATACATTAATACAATAGCCCATCGGTCTCGTTGTCTTACTAAGCAATGCTGTTTCAAGAAATTTGTTGTCCTTTTTGTGGCCTAACTACTCATGCAGCCGGTAATCATGCAAATGCCAAGACTAGCAGCCGTGGCGTTGCGGTAATATCTTCAGCTAGTCGCGGTACGCCATGGCTAGCAGCACCATGGCGGTGCACTATGGACTTTGTTATAAAAGAAATCATTGACAACCAGTGTCTTCAGAGGTACATGGAACATCAAGATGTTCCATTGTAGAAAAAAAATAACTCTGGGGATGGGTAACTTGCCCACTGCTCAGCCCTCTTCATGTGTACAAGGTTGGAACTGGCTGAAGAGAATCCAGTGAAAATACTCAGGTAGAACACTTGCAGGAACCTGCAAGATTAAAAAAAAATTCCGAAGTACGGCCTTTCTCCGAAGCACGACCAACAGTTTTCTGTCATTTCTGGTCCTAAAGGACTAGCAAGTTTTCTGCCATTTTCTGCTTTAGTTCGGCCAAAAAAACTGTTTGGTAAGATAAAAGTTATATAAATGTTAATCTCTATCAATACAAATAAATACAGCAGAATTACAGCTTCAGCCGACTGAGAGTAGAGCTAGATGTGTCAGCTTGGTAGTTTTAATTTGGTTAATACTATTTTAAATTTTTAAGGTTTTTTTTATTTATAAATGCTTTTCAACACTCTTCATTTTTTTCCTTTTCAGTCCTCTGATTCTAACGGTCAGTGATTGAATGATACCTTTATTTTCAATAATTCACAAAAAATAATAAACAATAAAATAAACATAGCCACTACTAGAAGGTCAAATGACCTGTGCAAAGTGACTTAATTAACTAGTTAAATCTCATAGTAAAAAAAAAAAGGAATATTCACATATATAGTACTTACAAGGAACCTTCTCTCATCCTGCATATCGACTGAGGAGAAGCCTTTTGACTTGGGATTTAAATAATGAAACCGATTCAGAGCCCTTAATGCTGTCCGGGAGGCTGTTTCAGAGAGTAAACCTATGTGAAATTGAATATCTAGCTTTTAGATTTTAATTCGTCTTAGACGGGTATTCTCTGAAAAATCCACATCTCTGAAGTTTTGCCGTTTTCAAACATTTCGTGATAACGAACTGTAAGTAAGGAGCGACGCAGCTGAGTAGTAACTGAAACTCTAAAAAACGGAATTTTCATAGCAATAGATAAATCAAAGAATCGGCTTATTATCAGGGTTGCCACCGAGGCTACGTTCGCACCATTTTTGGTACGTTTTAAATAAAACGGTACGTTTTACGTTACGGTCCTAAAAATGTTACATTTCTGTTGCGTTTTTGAATTTATGTTACAATTATGTTACGCTTTTGAATAATGAGCAAGTTTCAAATTTTCTGAGTAATCTATTTTTGTTTCCCCAGTGAAAAAATCCGCTGTTCCCATTTTAATTACGCTGACATGAGTATCGGCAATCTTTCACATCGCGGTCATTTAATCTTATCACACAATCACTCAGTTATTAGGATGAGAAAATACCCACTTCGCTTAAAAAAAAAAAAAAATAAAACGATCAAAATATGATGAAATATAATAGTTTAGAAAAAAATTGGGCTATATATTTGCACATTAGGGGTTTGGGGGCTAAACCATAGTATATATTAAATACGTAACCTAACCTAGGTACTCCCCACCCCCTAAACCAAAAAAAATAAATAGTTTAAATATTGTAAATGCAATGAGAAACCACGCCTTGCGATCCAATTCTCTATTGACTGATACCCGTTTGACTAGTTTCCCTTAGCATCTATCTTGCGTGTGTACCAGCTAATTGACAAGTACCGATGATAATATTATTCTTTGCGTAACAACCTCACCCCTCCCTCCTTCTTATTGGGTGGACAAAATATCAGGCTATATACAAAACTTGCTGTTTTTATATGGGATTTTGAACAGCTAATATTGGCAAAATATATGAAACTGTAAAAATGAGCCATTTTTCGGTTATATCTAAGCATTGAGGAGGGGGTGGGTCAGTTGAGGGGGTGAAATTTCGATTTTATGCTAGACTTTTTTCCAAATATCATGGTCACTTTTTTGACATTATACATCCTTCTTCATCTGAGGTCCCATATATAACTGTATAAATATATTTCATCGTTGTGTCGAATCTTGTGATGGCATTCTTTCTTGTTATGTTCTTTCGTGTTCTTTCATATTTTACAGTAAGAATTTTATTTGGTTGATTTTTTCTAATATATTCCTAAGGCTATATCGCGGACCATCAGGGGGGTGGGTGTATTTTCAGAAAAGGAGCCATGATATTTGGAAATAGTATAAAATAAAGAATTTAATGGTACTGCTCGTGCGTTTATCATGTTTTCTTTAGAAAAGGACTATCAATGAAAATTTGGCTTTAAAAAAGACAACTAGACTAATGCCCATTTTTATGAAGAAGATAAACAGTCCTGTATATGTATAGGGTAGGCTTACAGTTTACTTAAGAACTGATTCATAGAGACCACGTAGGTTGGACTGGGGCCCCAACTCCCTGAAAACGTAAATTTCTTCGAATTTCTCGGTATTTCTGTATTAAATTATAGGTTTTTTATTATCCCCCCTAATTTTTTAATGAAATCATTTCCAGTTCGTTTTTATTAATTCACTGATTCTTTTGTTCCATCTTCCATTTATTTCTTTGTCACACAATTTTTGTTTAATTTGTGAACTGCTTTTCAACCACTTCCGAATGTTCAGTTACTTCCCACTTTTAACACTATAGCAAAACGGTAAGAGCACTTCTCGAGGCTGAGTTAACTTAGGTTGTAATCTTGGATGAGACATTATATTTTTTTCAAATGAAAAATTAAAATCTTAAAAATATTTTTTTTTCCCAGAATCTATAAATATAAGTGCAAATTTCTGGCAAAAAAATCGATACGTTTTTGCATAATTTGATCTTTTTCATTTGTTTTCCTCAACTCATCGACTTTTTCTGTTTTTGCATTTAACACCTAGGCAAATTTGGTATTTATGTTATGTAAAACTTAATGCTTTTTTGTGCCCCTCATGTTCGATTATATTCATATATTCTTGAGAAAAAGGATGGTTCTCTACTTTTTAGTTCCTTTTAAAAATGAGTTTAATTTTTGTTTTTATGTTTGACCTCCTCCCATACAAATTCTTTGTACGTGCCTGGACTTGTGAGACCGGTAAAAACAGCTTTAGGATAACATTCTTGGGGTTGAATTTTATGAACTCTTCTTTTATTTCTTGCTTTATTTTGGTTGGGAGTAACGATTCAAATTACAAACTGAAAAAGGCATTTTATGGAAAATAACTTCTTTTTCGTATAAGAAGTGAAGACAATGATTGAAATATTTTTTGTTCGATAAAATAAAAACAAAAAAAAACTCTGAGACTCGGAATTGCTCAAATCTTCATGTTGGAGCGATGTAAATTTGAAGCTTGAGGAGGTGAGACTGAGACCGAGCCAATCTAAAATATTTGGCGGGAAGGGAGCGATTACAATGATTTTTTTGGGTGTTTTTAAGAATCTGGATTTATTAAGACCGTTTTTATTGAAATTTAACAAAAAAAATGTAGTTGGTTATCTTCTTTTCCGAAAAACTCTAAATTGTCCTGTGTTTATTGATTTGCCTTTTATCTTGTACATATTTCTCATCAAATTTTGGTTTAAAACACCAATAATGGCAATTAAAAACAGCAACAACAAAATGAACAAACTAGTAGCCTGGGATTATATACACGCATCGGAGGGGGGGGGGGGGTCTTTCTGTTGTGCAGGTAAACTGGAAGCAGCACTGACAGTTGAATAAATAGGAATTTCCTGACGGTAAAGAAGCATGAATTGTTGTTATTATATACTTTTTAGGCACCTTTTAAAAGTTAGAGGGAGGATTTTTAATCATTTTACGTAAAAATATATTTTTCAAATTATACAGGCAACAATGTCCCCTCCCCCCTTTAAGTACCTCTTGATAGCAAAATTAAGGCACTCTGCCTTGAAAGGAGACTTTTCTATCAAAAGTTACGTTTTTAAGAGTTTGGACGTTACGAAATTTTTTGGTCTGGTGGCAACACTGCTTATTATGCTGATTCCAAAAGTATAAGATTCATTAAGTTCAAATTTACCCATCAAAGGCTACAAGCAACATGAAATTTGCCTGATTTTCCAAAAAAGAAAGACCCCCCCCTCCTCCCGCTAAAAGTCAAGGAATTTTAATCAAAATCACATCTTCAGATTCAACGTATCCGAGGACCCTACTGTAGAGAGTCCCCTATAGTGGGGTCCTGTAGACCCTATTTTTTGTGAATTTTGCCAAAAGAAAGATTATTACTATTATATTTTTTTCAGGTATCGTATCGCACCAGTAGTGCTAGAATATCAGGAGAGGGCTCATTCGAATGGAAATTAAAAGTTCTAGGGCCCTTTTTGAGTGACCAAAAAGACTGGAGGGCAGCTAGCCCCCCTCACACTCCCCTTCTTTCGCCAAAGTCGTTCGATCAAAATTTTGAGATAGCCATATTGTTCAGCATAGTTGAAAAATCCAATAATTGTGTCTTTGGAGATCACATGGCCCCTCACAGCCCTTGGGGAAAGATCCTTAAGTTATGAAATTTTATCACAGTTTACGTATAGTATTTGTTGTTGGCAAGTATGCAATGATTTTCGGGTGGGAGGAGGGTGAATTTTCTTCTTGGGAATTTTCCACGGGGAGAATTTTCCTTGGAGAGGTAGGTTACTGGGGGGTGGGGAGGTGAAATTTTCAGGGGGAATTTGCCAGAATTCCTATAAAGAATTATTTTTATTTGTCTTACTTTCTCTTTGGTGACTAAATTTTACATGTGGAGATGTTAATGGTAATTGTCCGGGGGAAATTTTTACCGGGATTGAATTGTCTTGAGGATCTTTACGTGGAAGGGGAGCTGGATTTTCCGGCTTTAATTAAAAACGATCAGAAATTAAATTAAAAAACTGTTTTTTCAACGGTAAGCAAGGAGCAACATTAAAACTTATAAGGAAAAGAAATTAATACGTATAACTTTGAACTTTGACTTTATTCAATATAAACACACAAATAAAACACAACTCCAGGGACTGATCAATGATCCCTAGGGCCTAAATGTAGTCCCTGGTGAACTCGAATTTTCATACAAATACTATTACTAATTATTGAAATACAACAAATTGACAAACAAACAAACTTTGAAAAAAAAAGAAAAAAAAATACTGATCAATGATCTATAGGGACTAAGTTTAATCCCTGGATAACTCGAATATTCATAAAAATAATATTACTAATTATTGAAAAAAAACAAATTGACAAAAAAAAAAACTGTAAAAAAAAAAGAAAAAAAAAAGGCACTGTACACTACATAAAAGAAAGATTCCTCCTAAAGACTATTTATTTGTACTAGTAGAAAGAAGATGTTTCTTATAATTATATCTAAATGACGGAACTGAAACAGCATCTTTTATTTCCAGCGGAATACCGTTCCATAATTCCGCTAAATAAGAGGGGGATTGTCTCCTCCTAAACACAAGGATGGGTCAATTAGAACAATAAGGTTTTTTTTAAGTAATAAAAAAACTTTAGCATGGAGAGCGAAGTATTGAATAAGGAACAACTCCCCTCTTTTCATTTTAAGTTTTAATGTTGCTACCTACTTCCAGTTGAAAACAATTTTTTTTTTTATTTCTTCTCTATAAAATGGTCTTAAGTTATCCTATTGCAAACTTTTTGTTGATGATTTTTTTTTGATTAGATTATAATGAATTGCAAAAATTTTTGTTTCATAATATTGTTTAAAATGTGATTAATTCAGTGGTATGATAACTCGGTTTTGAATTCCATACCCTGGCAAATCAGGGGGGAAAGTCTAAGACGGCTGTAATAAGTAATTTATAATGCATGCAATTGAATTCTGCCAATTACGCTCTTACCTGCCTTACATTTATTGTGTATTAATTTCTTAAATTCACTGCGGTTTGGTTTCTGTATTTTGCCGTGAAACTCAGCTTAAAACTGAGAAATTTGGTGATATAATAGTTCAGTGATAAGTTCCGGGCTGTAACACATCTGGTACCATCCCCCCCCCCCCCCCCCGAAGGCTATTGCCGTTTGATTTTTATTTTTATTTTAGTTGTAACTTTGCAAAACAACAACATACAAAACAACAACAAACAACAAATTACATTGCTTTAAGTTTATTTTTTCTGATTTTCAAAAATTTGTATCAGTTTAATTTAAGGTTTCCTTGTCAAACAGAGTTTAAAACATGATAAGTTTAGGGGTGTACTAATTCAGTGGTAACTTCAGAGCTTTATTTTGCGCGATTGACATCTTTTAAACTAAATAATTTTGGTCAAGACTTCTGCGGTTTTTTTCTGTATAACTATGCCAAAATGCCTTTAGAAATTGGAGAAATTTTTCTAACAATACCTTTAATGATATGTAGATTAGTCTTTTTTTACTTCAACATGCGTTTTCTGATAAAATTGTAATGTCGTTTATCACTTTTAGAGAAGTCATTTCAAAGGAATTTCATCTTCCTCTCTTAAAGACTGTAATATCCTTTCGTTTGTTTAAAATATAATAATTCAGCAAATATCCTTATATAATGAAACAACAGGTTTGTAGAAACACTCATTTTCCGCTTTCTGACGATTCAACTTCCGATTTAATTGTAATTTCTAAGAATTCTCACTTGAGACTGAATAGGAAAATAGTATTGATATTACAAAGACAACAATTTCTAAAATGTGAAAATAATGAAACAGGTGGAATCAAAGGTGGAATGTGTTGATTGTGCTGACTAGACGATATTTTGACACGTGTAAGCAAGTTTTTATTTATGATGGTATTAGTACCTGGTTCTAAAAAGAGGTGAATGCAGATATTTTTAATATCGCATCACAGAAACAACTAAAGAATGAAGCCTCCTAACTAGGGACAGTATTAAACAAGGGAGGAAAGATAAAGGAAAATTGGGTGACCAATCTGACAACGTAAACGCAATCTTTGTAAGTAAAAATAGTTAATAGGAAAAAACAGACAGTAACTTGGGGCTGAAGAGGCAATTTAAGTGGGAAAAATAGACGCTTAACTTCCAGTAAGTCTAGAAACTTTTTTGCCTCTATTTGTACGGATTTGTGGTATTAGTGCATACCAGTCTACCGTATACCTTAGGTAGTTTTTATGAGTAAGACACTGAAAGTTTGTTCAATAATATAAATTGAGCATATATATATGTATAATTATATATATATATATATATATATATATATATATATATATTTATATATATGTATTTATATATATATATATATATATATATATATATATATATATTTATATTTATATATATATATATATTATATATATATATATATATATATATATATATATATATATATATATATATATATATATATATATATATATATATATATATATATATATATATATATATATATATATATATATATATATATATATATATATATATATATATATATATATATAACATATGACATCGAACAAGTGAGCGAGTCAAAAATGAAAATGAAGAGTAGCGAGTAAATGAAAATCAACCTGGACAGCAAGAATCAAAACGTGTCAAAATTGAAAATGATAGCGATGATGGTTGGGTTTGGGATTTTGACATGGATAAGGTCATCAATGCCTACCATACCTTTGTAAAATCAGAAACCTGGACTAGATAAATCGTTGGAGGAAAAATAAGTTTTTGTCCCACCATCTGAACAATTGAAAGAAACAAAGGTTCGGCGATGTGTCTTTCATAATGACAAAAGACAATCCGAGACAAAAGTTGAAGGTCCAATTAAAAAAATGTAATTATACAAAGGCACCACTTCTAATTTAAAATCCATTTGGATGTCATGACATCAAGAAAAGGCTCAAAGGGTCACAGTCAGGGTTGCCACCGAGGTTACGTTCGTACCATCTTTGGTACGTTTTTGAATTTATGTTACAGTAATGTTACGCTTTTGAATAATGGATAAAATGTACATTTTCTGAGTATTCCATTCTTTTCCCGGGAAAAATTCTGCTGTTCCAGTTTAATTACAGTGACATGAGTATTGACACTCTTTCACATTGCTGACATTTTGTCACAAAATCACTCAGTTATTAGTACGAGAAAATACCCATTTCGCTTACTCGCATAGTAAGTTAGGATAACATTCTCTTTCATGAGATTAATTAACAAAAACTTTCCGAAAAATAAGTTTTTTCAAAGAAAAGTAAAGGTCATTTTAAACTTAAGCTCAGGAGATATGAATACCTGTTAAAATTCAAACTCAAAACGACCAGAAATTACTATTAAAGAATAAATGAAACCCAAAATTAACAGAAATTAAATAAACAATCATAGCAAAAAACATGCAACAATTAATAATATAAATGAATAAATAGATTTTAAAGCGAGTAATGCTTAGATTGAATATGAAAATCAAGCTTAAAGCGAAAAATAAAAATAGTTAGCTATTAAAGTGTAAATGAAACTTAAAACGAACATAAATTAAATAAACAATCACCGCAAAAAAACATACAATATATATTAATGTAAATGAATAAATAAATCTTAAAACGAGTGAAACTTAAATTGAATATGCAAATCAAGTTTGAATTGAATAAAAATAACTACAAACAAGAGTTTGGGTATCGCCTCACTGCAGAAGCCTAAAACCTACTGCGTCATTGGTGCCTTACTGAAAACTACATGAGTCTTGAACAGTCTTGGAAAGTATAAACAAAATCAAATTGAATATTAGATATATAATGATATTAATTGTTGAAAGATCCATCAGTTGAAGATTTTTTTTTCACTGTAATTTTAATATTTATTTTCAATATTAAGTACACAAGAAAACATTTGTAATATAATTCGTTTTCAGTAAAGTGCCAATGACGCAGTAGTTTTAGGCTTCTGCAGTGAGGCGATACCCAAACTCTTGTTTGTAGTTATTTTTATTCGATTCAAACTTGATTTGCATATTCAATTTAAGTTTCACTCGTTTTAAGATTTATTTATTCATTTACATTAATATATATTGTATGTTTGTTCGCATTGATTGTTTATTTAATTTCTGTTCGGTTTAAGTTTCATTTATACTTTAATAGCAAACTGTTTTTTTTTCGTTTTAAGCTTGATTTTCATATTCAATCTAAGCATTACTCGCTTTAAAATATATGTATTCATTTATATTATTACTTGTTGTATGTTTTTTTGCTATGATTGTTTATGTAATTTCTGTTCGTTTTGGGTTTCATTCATTCTTTAATAGTAATTTCTGGTCGTTTTGAGTTTGAATTTTAACAGGTATTCATATATCCTGAGCTTAAGTTTAAAATGGCCTTTACTTTTCTTTGAAAAACTTATTTTTCGGAATTTTTTTTTTTAATTAATTTTTGTTCGTTTTCGATTGCAAAAAGTTTCAAGTTTTTATGGCATAGGGGGGGTTGCTTACTGTCCGATTATTCTTGGCTTTAAAAAAAAGGATCTTGAACTTTCAATTTAAATCGAATGAGGCTTTTTTCAAAGTCTATACGATTACTTCTTTGATAAAAAACCTTATATATGAACATAAAAAGCTTGCATAACTTGTGGACAGCGATTGGCAACAATGAATGGACTGAAAATATAGCTCCATTAAGGGTGTTTTGACTATTTCACTTGCTGACACAAAGGGATCACGACTGTTTTGAATTGACCTTAATAGGATTTTGTGTGCCAAAGCAATTTTGCATCTATCACAGAGTATGTATTTTAATCTTATAATTGGATAATTATAATAGATTTACTATGTGTTCTTCCCATGCAAAACTTTACCTTATTAAAGTCTTTGGGGTGGGGGCGGAGTAGTTGGCAGAAAGAAGAAAATTTTAGCGTAGACAGTAGGAGAGGGGGAGGTTGGAGGCTCATCCAATACGGGGTGAAACATCACTTATCTCCTCAGTTCCTGATTTAAGAGATTAGACAGACTCATTGGGCTGTAGAATGTTGGACCGTTTGAGTTGTGGAAGACGTTAAAATACTCGAAAATACTTTATATTTTCAGTTATTGCAGGATTGATTTTATAGATTGTGGAATGGTGATTCCCCTGGCCCATCATTTGGGTGAACCTCAACTCATAATATGCAATTTTGATTAATTGTTCCGTGTTATGTGCATATATTATTCTATATATGTTATTTTGAGTTATACTTTTATCGCATTGCGTTCATTTTAAGGCTTGAGACAAAAACTGAAACCTTAGCGGAGACAGAGGTGGGGGGAAGTCTCCCCCCTCACATGCATAATTGAGCAGCCACAGAGAAAGCAAAACAAATTAAATTAATCTGTCTTTTGAAAATGCCTTTTTTCGAAAAGACACGAACAAAATCGTCTAAAGGAACCTGAATGCTATCTTTGACATTTCCGTTGATTCTTTATTCCCGTTACTTTCAGATGTAAAATTTAGAATATTATCGAATGGATTTAGTCACCCCTCCCCGAATAATTCACATTTGGAAATCTGTAAACTTTGGAAATAAGTTTTTCTTACCTAAAACCATTAATTAATATTCTAAAAATATGTCGGAGATGCGTATGTGCAGTTCTTCCTACGGTCACTTGTACCTAGAATGAACCCCTTATCTAAAATGCAAACACTACAAATTATCAAGAATCCACAACCCCACTTCTTAGAATTTATCTTTATCAGATTTGTCGAGTAGTCAGATGTCTATCTAAATGTGGGTACCAATTTGAATTATTTAAGTCAGTTCGAATTCTGTATCTGTCCTAGCCATATGTACCTTCACTGTATTATATGTATAAATAAACGTTTTATACTCTGAACACAGACTATGTGATGGTTAGAGGTTCTAGGCATCCTCCACCGGTAGAACCCAGATAATAGGCCAACGCTACCATAAGGCCCTAAAGAGAAGAAGTCTCACTGTACAGAGAAGTGAACAAAGAAACTACAAAACCCACCCCTGGGAAATTCCTCCCCCCTCAAAGAACATTTTATTTTCCTGCTGATAATTCCCCCGCGTTAAATTCCACCCAGCAGAAATTTCTCAGTCGTAGAATATGCTCTCCAAACATATTCCCCTCAGATAATTTCGGATATTCATCAAAATGGAAGCTGAAATTTCTACTCAACTTTTTAGGTCAGAAGCAATGCTATAGCGTTACCTAAGTAAAGAGCCATGAGGGTTCAATGAATTGATACCTATTTATTTTTCCAGGGGCACTTTACGTGGAAGAGGTGGTCGCATAAACTTTGGAACGGGGTTCATTGAATTACAAATTAAAATTTATAATGCCCTTACACTAGGGGCGGATCCAGGATTTTTTAGGGGGGGGGGGCGCAAAATAGGTTGATGCGCGTAAACTTGCGTTGGGAGCAAGTATAATTAACGCAATCTTGCGTTAATTAAGTAAATTACATTACTTTAGACTATGTTAGGGGGGGGGGGGTGCCCCCCTCGCCCCTCCCCTGGATCCGCCACTGCCTTACACTCTCTGTTTCTTTCCTTGTTAGGGAGGAGAGCAGATGCCTAATAGGTGTGTGTTAATACCAAAACATTCTAACTCTCATTGGGCCTTCAGGTATAAACATAATTAGTTATACGGGAGGGGTGTGGAAAAAGGGCGTGGGGGGGCGGTATCTGCCCTTCGATCGATTTTGACTCATAAGAGCTGGACTAGAACTTCCAATTTCCAATCAAATGAGCCCTCTCTGAAGTTTATACGAGAATCCCTTCCTGTCCCCGGGCCCTGGGGGGTTTTGTCGACGTCAGAGTTTTGTTACTTAACCTTTAAAATATTTTTAGCAAAATTTTATCTGTTGCATTTAGGGCGTGGAGGAGGGGGGGGGCTATTTGCCCTCCAATCTCTTTAGACTCTTGAAAAGTCAAAAAGAACTTTTAATTTCCAATCAAATGAGCCCTCTCTAAAGTTTATACGAGTATCCCTTCCATAAAAAATAATATGAAGGATTCGGAGAATCCTTAAATTACAACCCTTGCCCTGAGGGATGTGGGGGAGTTGTCATCCTCAAAGACCTAATTTCCAGACCTTAAAACTACGTTTAATAAAATGGCTGTCTCAACATTTTGATTGGATGTGTTTGGAGAAAAGGTGGGCATGAGAGGGGGGTTAGTTGCCCTCAAATCACTTTCGACTATTAAAAAGGGCACTAGCCCTTTGAATTTCCAATCGAATGAGCCTTTTTTGAAGTTTGTACGACACCGCCTTCTATAAAAACCTTATATACCCCCAGGGTATAACTTAAACCCCTTGCCTTGAGGGTTGTGGGGGAGTTTCCTCCTCAAAAAATATTTTCTATCTGAAAATCAACTACGTTGAATAAAATGGCTATCTCAAAATTTTGATTGGATGTGTTTGGGGGAGTAATGGGCGTGGGGGGGGGGGGGGGCTATTTGCCCCCCAATCCCTTTCGACTTTTAAAAAGGGCACTAGCCCTTTGAATTTCCAATCGAATGAGCCTTTTTTTAAGTTTCTACGACAACGCTTTCTACAAAAACCTTATATGCCCCCAGGGAATAACTTAAAACCCTTGGCCTGAGGGTTGTGGCGGAGTGTCCTCCTCAAAAACATATTTTCTATGTGAAAATGTATATCTATGTGAAAATCAACTACGCTGAACAAAATGGGTATCTCAAAATTTTTTTTTGGATGTGTTTGGGGGAATTATGGGCATGGGGGGGGGGGCTAGTTGCCCTCCAATCACTTTCGACTATTAAAAAGGGTACTAGCCCTTTGAATTTCCAATCTAATGATCCTTTTTTGAAGTTTCTTCGACAACGCCTTCTATAAAAACCTTATATGTCCCCAGGGCATAACTTAAAACCCTTGCCCTGAGGGTTGTGGGGGAGTGTCTCCTCAAAAATATTTTTTCTATCTGGAAATCAACTACGCTGAACAAAATGGCTATCTCAAAATTTTGATTGAATGTGTTTGGTGGAATGATGGGCGTAGGGGGGGGGGGGGCTAGTTGCCCTCCAATCACTTTCGACTATTAAAAAGGACACTAGCCCTATGAATTTCTAATCGAATGAGCCTTTTTTGAAGTTTCTACGACAACGCCTTCTATAAAAGCCTTATATGCAACCAGGGCATAACATAAAACCCTTGCCCTGAGGGTTGTGGGGGAACGTCCTCCTCAAAAACATATTTTGTATCTGGAAAGCAACTACACTGAACAAAATGGCTATCTCAAAATTTTAAATTGGATGTGTTTGGGGGAATGATGGGCGTGGGGGGTCTAGTTGCCCTCCAATCACTTTCTACTATTAAAAACGGCACTAGCCCTTTGAATTTCCAATCGAATGAGCCTTGTTTGAAGTTTCTACGACAAAGTATATATATATATATATATATATATATATATATATATATTATGTTTAAGAGGTAATTACTTGGCAAAAAAAAAAAAAAAAAAAAAAAAAAAAAAAAAAAAAAAAAAAACTGTCGTCCTAATCCAGCAATTGAGACAAATGTGCACTTGAACGAGGCTCTCACCTTACACATCCATCCAACTACCTAGGACCAAACTTATATATATATATATATATATATATATATATATATATATATATATATATATATATGTACGAGCACTATTACACAGTATAAATATATATACAAATATTCGTGTTTATTTATACCGTGGTCAACAGTCATACTGAAAGTATTTTGATAAGGAGCAAGCTGAAGTCAGGAAGAAAAATTTATAATAAAAAAAATAAGTAAATAATAATAGAAGCTATATTCTTTAAAATTTATTTATGTGATTATAAGATGATATATGTATTGTTCTTTGGGTAACAAACCCGCCCCCCCTTCCAAATGGTATGACATGATATCAGGTTATAAACAAAACTTGCTGTTTTTATATGGAATATTGAACAGCTGATATTGACAAAATATTTAAAACTGTTAAAATGAGCTAATTATCGGTTATAACCAAGGCTATACCCAAGCATTGAGGAGGGAGTGGGTGAGTTGAGCCGGAATTTTCTATTTTTTGCTAGGCCTTTTCAAAGTATCATGATCACTTTTTTGACATTATGCCCCCCCCCTCCCCCACTGAGGTCCCTCAAATCGATCTTGAGACGTTAAGCACAGAGTGGAGATATCTTCCTTTTATAATAAGTGAGGCAGATTTAGATGTTAACCTGTCTGTAGTAAAATTTTGGTGTGTTGCCAATTTAAAAGATGGAGCTGACAATCCTTCCTTACAATTTTTCCTAATTTTATGATTACATTGACGTGTCTACCGCATTCTAGTGCTGGAGCAGAGCGTCAGTTTTCTGAGTTAAAAACTATAAAGACCCCACACCGCAAGAGACTCAACCCAAAAACTGTTACTGATCTTATGCATGTCAGAAGAGCAATTCCTTACCCAAGTTCTAGGGAAATCCCAGATACCCTCGTAAGAAAAGCAAGAAAGTGGAAAAAGTAAACTCATGTTAACCATGCTCCCAAATTGATTATGTTTGCTTCACTGCATAAGTATCTAATATGTTGTTATTCTAGACAAAAAGTAAGTTTTAAATTAAGTCCTAAACGATTATCTTTTTGAGTTGTTTATATATATTGTGCTAAATAAAAATATAATATTTGCTTGTCTTTTTCTTTTAAGCATCCTAAATAACATCCAAATCAACGGCAAATTGAAAAGAAGCTAAGGCAAACCTTGTACACTAGGCAAATGCACACTAGGCATAATATGCACGATATGTTTCATTCCTCCGAGAGGAATGAAACATATCTCGCGGATTTTTTTTAAGGTGAAATAGGACCAATTGAATTATTTATTTTTATTTTTTCTTGCGTAAAAACAAAGTGTCATTCAAAATTTTTCGAGAAAAAAGTAAAAATTGCTCCGGAATCAACTCGATTTTTTTCTATTGCATAGTTATGCTCCAAGAGCAAAAAAAGTTCCAATTCATTAATATTT
This sequence comes from Artemia sp. Qi Xiang Cuo, assembly GCF_049724085.1. Lineage (NCBI taxonomy): Eukaryota > Metazoa > Arthropoda > Branchiopoda > Anostraca > Artemiidae > Artemia > Artemia sp. Qi Xiang Cuo. Next base: position 14,863,487 of record NC_142801.1, read on the forward strand.
TAACTAAAGCCTATTGCATAGCTATGCTCCAAGAGCAAAAAAAGTTCCAATTCATTAATATTTTAACTAAAGCCTTTTAAATCTTACAGCTGATAATTTTGATTTTTTTTATTATATGATTTCAAATGATCTTTACCCCTTAGCTTGTGTTCCAACCCGTATATCAAGTCACTCTGATACTCTCATTGATAATATTTTCGTTGGTTCTGCTTATTTGAATCATAGTTGCGCAGATGTGGTTGTGCATCCCGGTTCAGACCATCTCCCAGTTGTGACTCACTTAAAAAAGTGTCTTAAAAAAGTTTATACTAGGTCAAAGAAAATAATGGCGCCTGCGCTTAGAAAAGAAAACCTGAATAAATTTGCCGAGGAACTGAGCTATCTCAGCTGGGACACTGTGTTGGAAATAACTGATTATTCTTCGCTTGCTTACAATTAATTTATGTCTATTTTAAAACCAATTTATGATAAAACTTACGAGCCCCCTTACGAGGTCCCTTAGGAGCTGTCAGACAGAAGAAGGATGAACCACGAAAGTTATGGATAACTGACCAAATCATAAGTGAGAGAAAAAGACGAAAACTACTATATGAACAAGCTCTAAATACTCAGGATCCGACTGATTTCGAGGAGTTCAGAAAAGCAAGAAACAGAGTAAAATTTCTGCGACGCCATGCTAAAAAAAGGCATTTAGTAAAAGTTCAGTGAGCACAAGGGTGATATTAAGGCAACGTGGCAGGTTATTAGTGAATTCATGGGTAAAAAAGTCGCAGCCATTCTCCTTGTATTGGCACGTCTGTCAGTGACAAAGTTGTTGTCGCCAATCATTTTGGTCATTTTTATTAAAATATTGTATAAGGATCTTCATTTCATGAGGGTGCTAGAAATGATTCAAAAAATTTTCTTTTAGATGAATTTGTGGATGATCGAGGGGAAGGATTGGAGTTTCGGTTTGAATAATGTACAAGTTTTGAGGTTATAAAAATTGTTAAGAATATTAAATCAAATTCTGCTGGTATTGATGGTATAAATCTAAGGACATTTAAAGCTATAATGATGTATCTACTTCCTTCCTTGCTTCACGTTATTAACATATCCCTGACAACAGGCACCTTCCCAGATGCCTTGAAACAAGCTAAAGTAATACCTCTGTTCAAAGTAGGTTTGAAGTCAGATATGGGTAACTGGAGACCAATTTCAATATTGCCGTTGTTCTCCAAGATACTTGAGAACGTGGTCCACCAACGCCTTTATGATCTTACGAAGCATGGCCTATTAAGTGAGACGCGGTTTGGTTTTCGGAGAGGCCACTCTACTAGTCATGCTGCTATTCATCTCGTTGATTTCGTAAATAATTGTCTAGAAAGGGGTTAAATTACTCTAACAGTATTCCTTGATTTTAAAAAAGCTTTTGATACAGTAGAATTTGGTATTTAATTGCGAAGATTGGAATGTATAGCATAAAAAGATCATGCTTAAAATGGTTTGAAAATTATTTGAATTTTAGGTTTATTAATGTTATGATTGATGATGTCACTTCTGCCCCATTTCGTGTGGCATGTGGAGTCCCACAGGGCTCGGTGCTTGGTCCTCTACTGTATTTGGTATATGTTGATACGATGAGGTTTTATCTGCCAGGTTCTTGTCTCAACTCGTTTGCTGATGACACTTAATGCACATTTTCTAGTCGGTGTTTGTATAGTTTAATTTTGAAGGTTAATCACGTTTTAAAAAGCTTCCATATTTTTACTAGTTTAAGCTTACTTTCTGTTAATATTGCGAAAACTAGTTTTATTTTATATTCAAGAGCAAGTGAGCCACTGGATATTAAGGGAAAAATTTTGTTTGCGAAGGAGCCAGTGAAACAAGTGCACGAAACGCGATACCTTCGTTTCTACCTGGATTACAATCTTTCATGGAAACGACATAGCGATGTTGTTGCAAGTCGCACAAGGAGTTGGAGCAATTCGACATTTTAAGAATTTTTTACCACCACAAATTTTATTACTTTTATATAATGCTTTAATCCACCCTACATATCATATGCATGTGTGTTGTGGTTAAGCAACTTTTATTCAAATTTTAAACGAGTACTACAAATTTTTCAAAACAAAGCTATGCGACTTATTGGTGAATACTTACAAAAGGTCAATGACACTGAGGCATGTTATTATCAACTTAAAGTGCTTAATGTTGGGCAATTTCGTGACTACCAAGCAGGAATCTTCTCGTATCAGTGTTCGAATCGTATCAGTCCTGATGTATTTCATGGCTTTTACAGAGATTAATTAAAAAAATCTTTCCTAAAAATAATTTTTTCAAAGAAAAGTAAAGGCCATTTTAAACTTAAGCTCAGCAGATACAAATACCTTTTAAAATTCAAACTCAAAACGACCAGAAATTACTATTAAAGAATAAATGAAACCCAAAACGAACAGAAATTAAATAAACAATCATAGCAGAAACATACAATAAGTAATACTATAAATGAATAAATAGATCTTAAAGCGAGTAATGCATAGATTGAATATGAAAATCAAGCTTAAAACGAAAAAAAAAATTCTTATTGAAGTATAAATGAAACTTAAAACGAAAAGAAATAAAATAAACAATCAATGCAAACAAACATACAATAGGTATTAATGTAAATTAATAAATAATCATAAAACGAGTGAAACTTAAATTGAATATTCAAATCAAGCTTGAAACGAACAAAAATCACTACAAACAAGAGTTTGGATATGACCTCCTTCTCTCACTGTAAAAATCTAAAACCTACTGTGTCATTGGCGCTTTACTGAAAATTATGTGCGTCTTGAACAGTCTTGGAAAGTTTTTCTTATCTGACCTTTGAACTATTTTTAACGAAATGGCCATACGTAACGGAGTTTTTGTTGTATGATCTTTGAACTATTTTTAAGAAAATGGTTACCTTAAATTTTGTATCAGAAGTATTTGGGGAAAAGGGGCTATCGACCAGTTGCCTTCCGATCACTTCTGACTCTTAAAAATGGCGCTAGAACTCTTGATTTCCAATCGAATGAGCCCCCTTTGAAGTTTATACAACGATCCCTTCTATATGAAGTGCCTCTGGGAAAAAATAAATGGAGTGTGGGGGAAGGCCCTCCAATCACTTTTGACTCTTAAAAAAGTGAATTACAGCTTTCAATTTCCAATAAAATAAGCCCTCTATGAAGCTTATACGAGCATCCCTTCCATAACAACCATATATGCCCCCAGGGCATAACTTACAACGCCTACCTCTGGGCCCTGGGGGGCTGTGTTGACACCGGACTTTTTTTAATCAGAGCTTAGAACTATTTTTAACCAAATGTTTATCTCAAAATTTTTATCTGATGCATTTAGGGCGTGAAGGAGGGGGTGGGGCTAGCTGCCCTCTGATCTCTTTTGGCTCTTAAAAAGTGAACAAGAACTTTAAATTTCCAATCAAATGAGCCCTCTCTGAAGTTTATACGAGCATCTCTTCCATAACAACTATATATGCCCCTAGAGGATTACTCATAACGCCTGCCTCCGGGCTCTGGGGGGTTGCGTCGACACAGGAAATTTTTCTTATCTGACCTTTGAACTATTTTTAATGAAATAGCTGTTATAAAAATTTTATCGGATGGGCTTGGGGAAAAAGGTTGTTTGGGGGGGGGGGCTAGTTGCCCTCGGATATCTTTTGACTCTTAAGAATTGAACTAGAACTTTCAATTTCCAATCAAATGAGCCCTCTCTGAAGTTTATACGAGCATCCCTTTCATATACGCCCCCAGGACAAGACTTACAACACCTATCCCCTGGGGGAGTTTTTGTTATCTAATTTTTGAACAATTTCCAAAAAACTGGCTATATCAAAATTTGTAGCGGATGGGTTTGGGGGAAAAAAGGCGTGGGGGGCTGGTTGCCCTTAAATCTCTTGTCTCTTAAACAGTGAACTAGAACTTTCAATTTCCAATCAAATTAGCCCTCTATGAAGTTTATGCGAGCATCCCTTTCATAAGAACCATACATGCCCTTAGGGTATAACTTAGAACGTCTTCCTCTGGGCCCTGGGGGGTTGTATTGACACCGGAGTTTTTCTTATCCGACCTTTGAACTATTTTTAACAAAATGTCTATCTCTAAAAATTTTCATCAGATGGGTTTGGAAAAAGAAGGCGCGGGGGGGGGGGGGGGAGGGCTAGTTGCACTTGCATCTCTTTTGACTATTAAAAGTGAGCTCGAACTTTCAATTTCCGATCAAATGACCCCTCTCTGAAGTTTTTGCAAGCATCCCTTTCATACGATCCATATATCCCCCAGGGCATAACTTACAACGCCTGCCGCGGGGCCCTGGAGGGTTTTGACGACACCTGAGTTTTGTTATCTGACGTTTGAGCATTATTTAACTTGATGGCTATCTCAAAATTTTTATTGGATGAATTTGGGGAAAAAGGGGCGTGGGAGGACCTAGTTGCCCTCTAATCTCTTTTTACTCTAAAAAACTGAACTAGAACTTTCAATTTCTAATCAAATGAACCATCTCTGAAGTTTTTATGAGCATCCCTTCCATTAGAATCATCTATTCCATCAGGATATAAGTTACAGCACCTGCCCTTAGGCCCAGGGAGGTTTTGTCTACACCAAAGTATTCGCTATGAGGCTTTTTTACTATTATAAAAAAAATCTAACTCAAACTTCTTATCGGATGGGTTTGAGGAGAAGGGCGTTGCGGGGGGGGGGCTAGGTACCCTCCAATCTCTTTTGACCCTTAAAAAGTGAACTAGAACTTATAATTTCCAAACAAATGAGCCCTCTTTGAAGTTACTACGAGCATCCCTTCCATAAGACCCATAAATGCCCCAAGGGCGTGACCTACAACCCCTGCCCTCGGGCCCTGGGGGGTTGTGTCAACACCGGATTTTTTGTTATCTTTGAACTATTTTTAACAAAATTGCTATCTTAAAATTTTCATTGGATGCATTTGGGAAAAAGGGTTTGGGGGGGGGGTAAGCTGGTTACCCTCCAATATCTTTCGTCGCTTAAAAGGTGAACTAGAATTTCCAATTTCCAATCAAATGAGCCCTCTCTGAAGTTTATATGAGCATTCCTTCCATAAGAACCATATATACCCCCAGGGCATAGCTTATAACCCTTGCCCCTGAAGACTCTGGGGGGAGTGGCCTACTCAAACATATAATTTCCAGAACTTTCAACTACGTTGAACAAAATGGCTATATCAAAATTTTGATTGGATGTTTTTGGGGAAATGGTGGGCGTGGAAGGGGTGTTAGTTGCCTTCCAATCACTTTCAACTATTAAAGAGGGAACTAGCCATTTAAATTTTCAATCGAATGAGCCCTTTCTGAAGTTTCTACGACAACGTTTCCAACAAAATTTGCACTTCACTGAAAAAAATATAAATTTTTTTACTTTTATAACTTCAATAAATGAAATAATATTAACATTTTGATTACTAAATATCAGTATATGTCTATTAAAGGACAACGAACATTCATTTATATTTTTTTTTTTTTTCGGTAAAGTGCAAATTTTGTTCTGGCCTTGGGAAGGCATAGGGGTTTTGAGCCCAACTTATGTTAATTTCTGCTCGTTTTGAGTTTGACTCGCTTATTTATTGTAATTCCTGTTCGTTTTGGGTTTCATTTATTTATCGATGCTTATTTGTGGTAGTTTGTTTGGTAGATTATTTTATTTTATTTTTGCTCATTTCTTGTTTAACGGAGTTCTTTACTTTTTCTTGAAAAACTTATTTTGTGGAAAAAGTTTTTTTAATTAATTTCTGTTCATTTTATATTGACATAGTTTTTTTGTCAGGGAAAAAGAAAATAATACCTCAAATCTTTTCGTTTTTTTTTTGACGACTTGATAGTTTGGCTTGCTATTTGTATGCTGGAGAAATATTTTCTGCAATTTTTAACAACATACACCCTTTTAAAAATCTGGACACAAATAGTAGTGTTTAATTTAGTTTCATACCTCTTCTAGTTGACCTGAAATGGAAAACTTGATACCATTCACAAAAAGGTCTGTTTACTTTCTTTTATAGCTTGGATACACTTACGATATTTTGATTTGGTTAAATTTTAAGAGCAGAAGTAGCCCCAAAAGTTTGAACATAATACCCTCAGTCGTTCTCGGGATACTGCTGAGATGCCTTATTGGGAATTTGCATTAACACAGAACATTTTGAATTAATCTTAAGGCAGCATTTAGTTTTTAAACATTGTGTGCAAATGGGAGGGGGGGAATGGGAGGGGGATTAGTTGCCCTCCAATCACTTTCGACTATTAAAAAGGGTATCATCCCTTTCTATTTTTAATCAAATGAGCCCTGTTGGACGTTCCCATGACAACGTCTTCGATACGAAGTGCCCTGGTCTAAACAACAACAACAACAAAAATAATACATTATACCCACATCGATCTTTACTATAAAAGTGCCAAGCCTTCCAATCACTTTCGACTGTTAAAAAGGGCACTAGGTCATTCGATTTCCAATCGAATCAGACCTTTTTGAAACGACAGCGCTTTCTATAAACACCTTATATGCCCCCAGGGCATAAATTACAACCCGTACCCTAAGGACCGTTAGGGTTGTTGTCATCCTTTCAGAACTTTTAACTACGTTAAACAAAATGGCTATCTCAAAATTTTGATTGAATGTGTTTGGGGAAATAATGGGCGTGAGTGGGGCGTGAGTGGGGCGTTAGTTGCTCTCCAATCACTTTCAACTATTAAAAATGGCACTAGCCCTTTCAATTTCCAATCAAATGAGCCCTTTTGAAGTTTAAATAAAAACCTTATATGTCCCGAGGACATAACTTACAACCCTTGCCCTGAGGGCTGGGGGGGGGGTGTCATTCTCAAAAACCTAATTCCGAGAACGTTCTACTACGTTGAACAAAGTGGCTATCTGAAAATTTTATATTCGATGTGTTTTGAGTAATGGTGGGCGTGAGAGGGGGGTTAGTTACCCTCCAATCACTTTCGACTATTAAAAAGGGCTAGCCCTCTCAATTTCCAATTGAATGAGCCTCTTTTGAAGTTTTACGACAGCTCTATCTATGAAAACCTTATATGGGCATAAGTTATACCCCCAGGCATAACTTACAACCTTTGCCCTGGGGGCTCTTGGTGGTTTGTCATCCTTAAATACATAATTTCCAGAACTTTCAACAACGTTGAACAAAATGGCTATCTCTAAACTTTGATTGGATGTTTTTGGGGAAAGGGTGGTCGAGAGAGGGGGGTTAATTACTCTCTACTCACTTTCGAATATTAAAAAGGTCATTTTCAATTTCTAATCAAATGAGCCCTTTTTAAAATTTCTATAAAAACTTTCTATATAAACCTTATAGGCCCCAGGGTATAACTTACAACACTTGCACTGAAGGTTTGAGGGGGTTATCATGCTAAAAGACCTAATTTCCAAAAATTACTTCTACGTTGAACAAAATGGATATTTCAAAATTTTGATTGGATGTGATTGAGAAAATAGTGGGCGTGAGAAGGGCGTTAGTCGCTGTCCAAAATTTTGATTGAATGTGTTTGGGGGAAAGGTGGACGTGAGAGGGTGGTTAGTTGCCCTCAAATCACTTTCGACTATTAAAAAGGGCACTAGCCTTTGAATTTCCAATCGAATGAGCCCTTTTTCAAGTTTCTACGACAAAGATTTCAATAACAACCTTATATGCCCCCAGGGCATAACTTATAACCCTTGCCCTGAAGACTGTGGGGGGAGTGTCCTGGTCAAAAGTATAATTTCCTGAACTTTGAACTGCGTAAAACAAAATGGCTATCTCAAAATTTTTATTGGATGTGTTTGGGGAAATGGTGGGCGTGGAAGGGGTGTTAGTTGCCTTCCAATCACTTCGACTATTAAAAAGGGCACTAGCCATTTCAATTTCCAATCGAATGCGCCCTTTTTGAAGTTTCTACGACAACCTGTTCTATAAAAACCTTATATGCCTCCCTGAGCATAATTTACAACCCTTGCCCTGAGGGCTGTGGGAGGGTTGTCATCCTCAAAAACCTAATATCCAGAACTTAAAACTACCTTTAACAACATGGCTCTATAAAAGTGGGGATGAGGTGAGTTCGGGGAAAAGATAGTACAGAGCGGGGAGCTAGTTGCCTTCCAATCAATTTTAGATACGAGAATGAACATGAGGACTCTGAGTTTCCTATTGAATGAGCCTTTTTGAAATTTCTACGAAAACGCTTTCTATAATAACCTTATATGCTCCCAGGGAATAACTTACAACCCATGCCCTGAGGGCTCTGGGGTAGTGTCCTCCTCAAAAACATAATTTATATCTGGAAATTAACTACGCTGAACAAAATGGCTATCTCAAAATTTTGATTGGATGTGTTTCAGGAAATGGTGGGCGTGGAAGAGGTGTTAGTCGCCTTCCAAATACTTTCGACTATTAAAAAGGGCACAAGCCACTCCAATTTGCCATTGAATGAGCCCTTTTTGAAGTTTCTACGCCAACTTGTTCGATACGAAATGCCCTGCTCTAAAGGAAAAAAATTATGAATAATACATTTTGCCAACATCGTTCTTATATACCCCCTGGGCATAACTTAAAACCCTTGCCCTGAGGGCTGTGGGGGAGTGTCCTCCTCAAAAATATATTGTCTATCTGGAAATCAACTACGCTGAACAAAATGGCTATCTCACAACTTTGATTGGATGTGTTTGGGGGAATGATGGGCGTCCGGGGGGGGGGGGGGCTAGTTGCCCTCCAATTACTTTTGACTATTAAAAAGGGCACTAGCCACTCTAATTTCCAATCGAATGAGTCCTTTTCGAAGCTTCTACGACAATTCCTTCGATACGAAGTACCATGGTGTGGAAAAAAAATAATACATTGTGCCGACATCGTTCTTTACTTAGGCATCGAGATTGCGCTGCCTATGATATATAGGCTCTAAGGTTTGAAATTCTCCTCCAGTGAACATCCGGGGGGAGGAGCACCTTGGTTTATTTAAGAGAAAAATGAAAATTTTCTTTTGGGTCTTGGTTCATAGATGATTTTTTATCTTCCAAGAAAATGGAAAAAGTATGGCTTATCAGTGCACAATTTTTTTTTCTGCTTTGATCATCGTCCCTGATGTTTGGATAGAAGACATAGATAGAATATATATATATATATATATATATATATATATATATATATATATATATATATATATATATATATATATATATATATATATATATATATATATATATATATATATATATATGTCTTCTATCTATGTCTTCTATTTGCAATACAGAAAGCTAAGGTAAAGGAAACACATGCTACCATCTATGTTTTACCTATTCATGAAGAATACTTGAGGCGCATCACTGCTAAAAAAAATATACACTTTTTATTTCTTCGTCCTAAAGAAGTAGGTAAATAAACCACGTGTTTACTGCTAAAGATGGTTGCCCCATGCCCTAGGTTTTGCCTTTACCCTAGGTTATGCCATTAAAAAAAAAAAAAAATAAAAAAAATATTTATCCTATTTTCAAGGATGAGAATAAGGTTGTCAGGAAAATTAATTCTGTCTTAGAATCAACAAAAAAAAAGTTGCTGATCTTTTCCTCAAAGAGGATTTTGGGGAGCTTTTCATTTGTCTTATTAGGATTTCCCCCTATTTTTATTTAACAGTAAATGCTTTTCTAGCAAAAATATGCTCGTGAGAGCAATTTAGTTGCCACTCTTACAACTAGAGTCGGAATATTTACAGGGATCTATTGTTCCTAGAGGTGAAACTCTTTCCGGTAGGCCACAGTAGAAAGCTATCTTATACTCCCATTGCTCACCCCTGCTGCCATCTACAATTTAGTCTAACTCTGTACCCACACCAAATATGGGCATGGAGTCATTAGGGAGAACACGTGGTTAATGGGGTCAATGACCTAAATTTATTGCGTAATCAAAGTGTGTCATCAACAACAACATCGACCTTGACATTCGCTGAGAGCGTGCACTTACAACAACACCAACCTCGACCTTGGAACACCTGTGCTGTCGACCTCAATTCACCTATCGTGAATCAATAATTCCCCTTAGAAACAACAAATTAATTCCCCTTTCTTGACAGATCAATCAACCAATGACATCATCTGTCAGACTTTAAAAATTTCCGCCTAGAAACGATTCTCCAGGAATAGATCCAAGTCATTAATGTCTTTGCCTCGGAAAAAACTCTATTGGTGGAACTCCAAAGGATATTAATAGCCAAAGGCTATGGAAACAATTCTCCAAGAAACATCTTAGCGATGAATTGTTTTAGCGCGGGAATCAGGTTTCTTATTAATTTGAAATGCATTAGCGCAGAGATGCCAAAAACAATAGGAACACGCTGAATTACGTTTAGGGATTATTTGGGCGAAACTGTTTTAGACAGGTTATGGAACTATTTCGGCGAAACAGTTAGAGACATTTTAAAAGATGATTTTTGAAGAGATTTTAGAAGAGAATTTAATGGTGAAACTCTGTGGTCGTTATAATACACAAGTTTCATTTGAACAATGTTGTGAGGTCCTCTAACCCAACCCCAAAGGGTTCCAATCCTCCTATCCCAACCCCGAAGGAAGCCCCCGGTCCTCAAAGGTCCCCCAAGCTCCCAAAGGGCCACCGGCGCCCCCAAAGGCCCACCCAGACCTCCAAAGGCCATCCCCGGGCCCCCCCAAGGCCCATCGAGCACCCAAAGGACCAACAGGGTCCCAAAGGCCCTCCCCCAGGCCCCAACTGCCCCCCCCCCTGGACCCCCAAAGGCCCTCCCTTTGCCCCAAAGGCCCTCCCTGTGCCTCCAAGGCCCTCCCCCGGCCCCCACATTTCCCCCGGATCAGAGAAGCGCTGCAGGGCTGCACCATGGGCCCGAAGAGCATCACTGGAAGCGCCGCATGGGTACACCATTGGTCCGAAACGTGCTGCAGGGGATGCACTACAGGGAGGAACTGCAGGAAAGTGACGCAAGATGTGCCACAGGGATGCGCCGCAAAAAAAAAAGTAAACTAAAAAGTAAAAATTTCGAAATGTTATCCCCCAAACGCCCTCCTCAGACCCCCAAAGGTCCTCCCCTGGTCCTCAACGGCCCACGGGGCACCCACAGGACCAACCGCTCTTCAAGGGCCCCCCGGATTCACCACCCGTATTTCCCCGGGCCCCACCATGTCCCCGCGCCATTTTTTAATACTTTCTTATTACTTTAGTAAATATGTTAAAAAATAGTTAAATACCCGAATTTCCATATTTACTATAAAGAAGGACTTAAGAGTAAGTTACTTTACTATTGTCCCTCCTAAACCCATTTTCTAACTTGAAGTACTTATCTTTTTCACCCACAACTATACTTTACAGATTTGGATACCTCAACACCAAGAAATATTTTTCAAAAGTCATTTCAGAGCAAGTTACTTTCTTAATGTTAGGTGGGACATTAGGTTAGGTTAGGCATAAATAAATATTAATAAATAAATAGAAACATTTCTACATGTTTAAGTTAGATTAGGTTAGATTAACTTATCATGAGCGCTCATGATAAGATAACCTAAACTTTTCTGGAAAGTATGGTTAGAATAGGATAGATTAAGTTAGGTTAGATTAGATTAGGTTAGCTTAACCGACGCACGCTTCACTTAGGTTAGTTGAGAGTCAGGCAAAAACTTAGGTGCATGATTAGCTTAGGTTAGATTAAGTTAGGTTAGATTAAGTTAGATTAGGCTATGTTAGCCTACGGACGCGGGCGTACGTAGGCAATCCTAGCCTAACCTAATTTAATGGAACCTAATCAATCAACTAACTGTTTGCCTGACTCTCCTAACCAAAGTGAAGTATACGTAGGTTAACCTAACCTAACCTAATCTAACCTAACTTAATCTAGTCTATTCTAACCGTACTTGCCAGAAAACCTTAGGTTATCTTACCAAGAGTGCTCATGATAAGTTAATCTAACCTAGTATAACTTAATCATACAGAAAAGTTTATATTTATTTATTAATATTTATTTATGCCTAACCTAACCTATTGTTTTGGAGGTTAGATGAACTGGATTTAATGAGTGACTTTAATAATAGAACTAATCGCTAATTTTCTAATTTAAAAGTTTGAGGGGTAGATCCAGTATAAACATTATATAAAGTTTAAATTAAAATGATAATATAACTTTAAATTTTTCCTCCGTTTGATGTAAACCAAGCTTTTACAAGGAAACTGATAATTTTCCTGCAAATCCTATTCTAAACATTTTACTGGCTTAATTATGGGTGGCCAAAATAATTGATGAGTAAGCTTTTTCATTTTCATTGCTAAAATTCAGAATTGAGTGAACTTTTTTATCTTATTTAAGAAAATTAAAAAGAGAACTTAAAAATTTTAGACTTCTTCGAGAAAAATCAAACTTAAAGTGATGCACCTTATATTCGTATCGAATAAGAAAAATCAATTTATTACTTTTTCCATCTTCTATGGAAATTTTGGAACATAAATATAAATTTTTCATCTCTTTGCAAAAAATCTGAACTTAATATAAGAAAATTAGAAATAAAGTGGAACTTTTTATCTTCACTGGAAAATAATCATAAACATATTATAACTTTCCCTATCTTCTAAAGAAAATCTTAGAATTGAAATTTAAATTTTTATATCTTTGAGAAATTTTGAACTGAACTGGAAGGTTTTTTCATTTTCATGGGTAAAATTCAGAATTGAGCTAACTTTTTTCTCTTCTTTAAGAAAATTCAGAGGCAAACTAGAACATTTTGCACTTCTTCGAAAAAAGCCTGAATGAAAATTGAGTTCCATATCTTCAGGTTGAATATTCACAATCACTATATAACGTTTTATATCTTCTATGAAAAATAGTGAACACAACTTTAAATTTTTTATTTATCTGAGAAAAATCAGAAACAAATTTAAGAAAAATTATAAATAAAGTGAAACTTTTGATCTTCATGGAAAATAATCACAATCATAGTATTACTTTTTCTATCTTTCATCTAAAAATTTAGAATAGAACTTTAAATTTCTCTATTTCTTTGGGGAACTTAAAACTGAAGTGGAATATTTTTATTTTATCTGGAGAAATTAGAATTGAATTGTGACCTTTGGTAAATTTCAGAAGAGAACTTGAAATTTTCTTCACTATGTAGATACATTTTTAATTGAAATAGAACTTTTTATCTTACTGGAAAATATTCACAAGCGCGGAATTAATTTTTTTCTCTTCCACCGAAAAATTTAGAATAGAACTTTAAATTTTTTTATGTTCATGTGAAATATATAAGAGATGTGGAACATTTTTTTTTTCGCTGGAGAAATTAGAATTGAATTGTGTTCTTTAGTAAAATTCAGATGAGAACTTGAACTTTTATTCACTTCTTTGTGTAAATTGTAAATTGAACTAGAACTTTTTATCTTAATTTAAAATATTCACTAGAATAGTATTACTTCTTATATATTCTACAAAAAAATTTAGAATTGAACTTTAAATTTATTTATGTCTTTGTGAAATAAAGAACTTAAGTGGAAGATTTTTGTTTACTCTTGAGAAATTAGAATTGAATTGTGTTCTTTAGTAAATTTCAGAAGAGAACTTGATCTTTTCTTCACTTCGTTGAGGAAATTTTAAATTGAACTAGAACTTTTTATCTTAAGGTAAAATATTCACATCTATTGTATTACTTTTTATATCTTCAATAAAAAATTGGAATTGAACTTTAAATTCATTAATGTCTATGTGAAATAAAGAACTTAATTGTAATATTTTTATTTTAGCTGGTGAAGTTAGCATTGAATAGTGTTCTTTGGTATAGTTCTGAAGAGAACTTGAACTTTTCTTAACTTCGATGAGAAAATTTTAAATTGAACTACAACTTTTCGTCTTCCATGAAAATATTCACAAGTATGGTATTGCTTTTTCTATCTGCCACCTAAAAATTTAGAAAAGAACTTTAAATTTCTTTATGTCATTGTGAAATAAAGAACTTAAGTGGAAGATTTTTATTTTCTTTGGTGAAATTAGAATTGAACTGTGTTCTTTAGTAAAACTCAGAATCTATCTTGAACTTGCCTTCACTTTGTTGAGAAAATTTTAAATTGAAGTAGAAGTTTTTATCTTTCATGAAAATATTCACAAGTATGGTATTACTTTTTCTATCTTCCGCCGAAAAATTTAGAATTGAACTTTAAATTTCTTTATGTCATCGTGAAATAAAGAACTGAAGTGTAATATTTTTATTTTCTCTGGTGAAATTAGAATTGTATTTTGTTCTTTAGTAAAATTCAGTAGAGAACTTGAACTTTTCTTCACTTCGTTGAGGAAATTGTAAATTGAACTATAACTTTTTATCTTCCGGGAAAATATTCACAAGTTTGGTATTACTTTTTCCATCTTCCACCGAAAAATTAGAATTTAACTTTATATTTATTTATGTTTTAGTTAAATTAAGAACTGAAGGGGAAGATTTTTGTTTTCTCTGTATAGATTAGAATTGTCGTGTGTTCTTTGGTAATTTTCAGAAGAGAACTTTAACTTTTCTTCACGTCGTTATCAAAACTTTAAATTGGACATAAACTGATTATCCTCATGCAAAATATTGCCAAGTATGGTATTACTTTTTCCATCATCCACCGAAAAATTAGAATAGAACTTTAAATTTCTTTATGTCCTTTTGAAATAAGGAACTGAATTGGAAGATTTTTGTTTTCTCTGGAGAAATTAGAATTGGAGTGTGTTCTTTGTTAAAATTCAGAAGAGATCAAAAACTTTTCTTCACTTTGTTGAGAAAATTTGTAACATTATTTTAAATTTTTTCATTCCCTTGAGAAAAAACTGAACCTAAGTGGAAAATTTTTATATTATTTGGAAAAAAAGAATTGATTAAAAACTAATTTCTTTTTCATTGAGAAAGTGGGTGAAAAATATAAGAACTTCAAGTTGGAAAATTAGATTGGGAGGGACAATAACAGAGTAAGTTGCTCTGAAAAGGTCATTGAAGATTATTTTTTAGTGTTGAGGTAACCAAAATGTTTTAAACTAAAAATGCGGATTAAAAAAATAAGTAATTAAAGTCGGAAAATTGGTTTATGATGGAAATTAAGAAAGTAACTTGCTCTGAATGGTTATTTAAAGGTATTTCTTGGTGTTGAGGTATACAGAAATAAGTAAGATATGGTTGTGGTTAAAAAGATAAGTACTTCAAGTTTGAAAATAGGTTTAGGAGAGACATTAAGAAAGTAACTTGCTCTGAAATGGTCTTTGAAAAGTATGTCTTGATGTTGAGGTATCCTAAATGCTTTAGATGATAGTTGAGGGGGAAGATGATCAGTACGTCATGGTGCAAAATGGTTGTAGTATTGACATTAGTAAAGAAAAGTGCTCTGAAATTGTGTTTGAAAAGTATTTCTTTGTGCTGATGTAAGCAAAAAGATGTAAAGCATAGTTTCTTTTGAAAGAGATATATACTTCAAGTTGAAACATGGGTTTCGAAGGGATATTGTGAATGTAACTTGCTCTGAAAAGGTCTTTGAAATTTATATATTGGTGTTGAGGTAACCAAAAAGCTGTAAAGTATACTTGAGGTTGAAAAAGATAAGTACTTCAAGTATCAAAATTGGTTTAGGAGGGACATTAAGAAAGTAACTTGCTCTGAAATGGTCTTTGAAAAGTATTTCTTGGTGTTGAGGTAACCAAAAAGCTGTAAAGTATAGTTGTGTGTGAAAAATATAAGTACTTCAAGTTTCAATATTGGTTTAGGAGTTAGACTAAGTAAATAACGTGCTCTGAAATGGTCTTTGAAAGTTATTTCATGGTGGTGCGGTAACAGAACAGCTTTAAAGTATAGTTTTGAGTTAAAAATAAAATTAATTCAAGTCGGAAACTTGGTTTAGGAGTGACATTAAGAAAGTAACTTGCTCAGACATTGTCCTTTAATAGTATTTCTTGGTGTTGAGATATCCAAAAATCTCTATGTTATAGTTGTATTAAAAAATATGAGTACAACAATTTGGAAAATGGGTTTAGGAGTGTCATTAAGAAAGTAACTTGCTCTGAAATGGTCATTGAAAAGTATTTCTTTGTTTAGAGGTATCCAAAAAAGATGTACAGTTTAGATTCGTATGAAAAAGATGAGAAACTCAAGTTGCAAAATTTGTTTAGGATGGAAATTAAGAAATTAACATGCTCGTACATTTTCTTTGAAAAGTATTTCTTGGTTTTGAGGTAACCATACAGCTATAGTTTCTCTTTGTGTCGTAAAAGATAAGTACTTAAAGTTTGAAAATGTGTTTAGGAGTGTCATTAAGAAAGTAACTTGCTCTGAAATAGTCTTTGAAAAGTATTTCTTAGTTTTGAGGCATCAAAAAATCTGTGAAGTAGAGCTGTGGGTGAAAAAGATAAGTAATTCAAGTTGGAAAATTGGTTTAGGAAGGACATTAAGAAAGTAACTTGCTCTGAAATGATCTTTGAAAAGTATTTCTTGGTTTTGAGGTATCCCAAAAGCTGTAAAGTATAGTTTCGGTTGAAATATATAAGTACTTCAAGTTGAAAACTTGGTTTAGGAGGGAAATTAAGAAAGTAACTTGCTCTGAAATAGTCTTGAAAAGTATTTATTGGTGTTGAGGAATCCAAAAAGCTGTAAAGTATAGTTGTGGTTGAAAAAGATAAGTACTTCAAGTTGGAAACTTGGTTTAGGAGGGACATTAGGAAAGCAACTTGCTCTGAAATGGTCTTTGAAAAGTATTTCTTAGTTTTGCTGTATCCAAAAAGCTGTAAGGTATAGTTGTGATGAAAAAGATAAGTACTTCAAGTCTCAAAATTGGTTCAGGAGTGACATTATGAAAGTAACTTTCTCTGAAATGGTCCTTGAACAGTATTTCTGGGTTTTTAGTTAACCAAAAATCTGTAAAATATATTTGCAGTTGAAAAAAATAAGTACTTCAAGTTGCAGAATGGGTTTAGAAGGGACATTAGGAAAGCAACTTGCTCTGAAATGGTCTTTGAAAAGTATTTCTTGGTGTTGAGGTATCCAAAAAGCTGTAAAGTATAGTTGCGGGTGAAAAAGATAAGTACTTCAAGTTGGAAAATGGGTTTAGAAGGGACATTAGGAAAGTAACTTGCTCTGAAATGATCTTTGAAAAGTATTTCCTGTTGTTGAGGTATCCAAAAATTAGTAAAGTATAGTTTCGGGTGAAAAAGATAAGTACTTCAAGTTGCAAAATGGGTTTAGGAGGAACATTAAGAAAGTAACTTGCTCTGAAATGGTTTTTGAAAAGTATTTCTTTGTGTTGAGGTATCCAAAGCTGTAAAGTATAGTTGTGAGTGAAAAAGATAAGTGCTTCAAGTTGGAAAATGGATTTAGGAGTGACATTAAGAATGTAACTTGCTCTGAAATGGTCTTTGAAAAGTATTTCTTGTTGTTGAGGTATCCAAAAAGCTGTAGATTATAGTTGAGTAATACAAAAATAAGTCCTTACAGTTGGAAAATGGTTTTGTGAGTTACATGAATAAAGTAGCGTGCTCTGAATTGTTCCACGAAAAGAATATATGTTTTATGGGTTCTCCAAAAAGGTTTACCTTGTTATTTTGAGTGAAAAAAGATAAGTGAGTAAATAGGGAATATGGATTGGGGAGGGACATAGGGTAAGTGTATTGCACCGAACTGTTACTTTAAATGAATATTTTAGTGGAGATTCAACCAAAAATCTGTCAATTAGTGGTTTGAGTGGAATTTATATGAAATCAAATTTACACATTGGGGTTAGCACTGACTTAATGAAAGTAAGTTGCTCTGAAATGGACTTTGAAAAGTATTTCTTGGTGTTGAGGTATCCAAAAAGGTGTAAAGTATAGTTGAGTGTGAAAAAGATAAGTACTTCAAGTTGGAAAATGGACTTAGGAGGTTCATTAAGAAAGTAACGGTCTCTGGAATATTCTTTGAAATGTATTACTTGATGTTGAGGTAACCAAAAACCTGTACAGTATTGTTTTACTAGAAAAAGGTAAGTACTTCAAGTTGCAAAAAAGGTTTAGGATGGATATTAAGAAAGTAACTTGCTCTGAAATGACTTTTGAAAAATATTTCTTAGTGTTGAGATATACAAATCAGTAAAGTATAGTTGTGGGTGAAAAAGATAAGTACCTCAAGTTAGAAAATGGGTTTAGGAGGGACATTAAGAAAGTAACTTGCTCTGAAGTTGTTCTGAAAAGTGGATCTGTAAAATAGGTTCTTGAACATGTTTTGAAAATATTTACTACAACCATAAGACAGTATTAAAAAAATGTCGAGGGGCCTTGTGGGGGCCCGGGGAAAAACCTGTGGTGAATCCGGGGGCCCGTGTGAAGTGGTTGTTCAGGATGGTGCCCGTGGGGCAGGAGAGGACCAGGGGAGGACCGGTCGGAGTCCAAATAGGGCGGGTTGGGGATAACATTTCGAAATTTTTATTTTTTAGTTTACTTTTTTTTGCGGCGCATCCCTGCGGCGCATCCTGCGGCGCTTTCCTGCGGTGCCTCCCTGCGGCGCTTTCCTGACCCGTGGCGCATCCCTGCGGTACATCCTGCGGCGCTTTCCTGGCCCACGGCGCATCCCGGCAGCGCTTCTCTGGCCCGGGGGACCTTTGGGGGCCGGGGGAGGGCCTTTGGGGCACTGGGAGGGCCTTGGGGGCACAGGGAGGGCCTTTGGGGGTCCGGGGGGGGGGCAGTGGGGGCCCGGTGGCGGGCCGTTGGGAGCCCGGGGGGCCGTGGGGAACGCGCTGGGCCGTTGGGGGGCCCTGGGCTGGCCTTTGGAGGTCTGGATGGACCGTTGGTGGCACCGGTGGCCCTTTGGGAGCTTGGGGGACCTTTGAGGACCGGGGGCTTCCTTCGGGGTTGGGATAGGAGGATTGGAACCCTTTGGGGTTGGGTTAGAGGACCTCACAACATTGTTCAAATGAAACTTGTGTATTATAACGACCACAGAGTTTCACCATTAAATTCTCTTCTAAAATCTCTTCAAAAATCATCTTTTAAAATGTCTCTAACTGTTTCGCCGAAATAGTTCCATAACCTGTCTAAAACAGTTTCGCCCAAGTAATCCCTAAACGTAATTCCAGCGTGTTCCTTTTGTTTTTGGCATCTCTGCGCTAATGCATTTCAAATTAATAAGAAACCTGATTCCCGCGCTAAAACAATTCATCGCTAAGATGTTTCTTGGAGAATTGTTTCCATGGACTTTGGCTATTAATATCCTTTGGAGTTTGACCAATAGAGTTTTTTCCGAGGCAAAGACATTAATGACTTGGATCTATTCCTGGAGAATCGTTTCTCGGCTGAAATTTTTAAAGTCTGACAGATGATGTCCTTGGTTGATTCATCTGTCAAGAAAGGGGAATTAATTTGTTGTTTCTAAGGGGAATTATTGATTCACGATAGGTGAATTGAGGTCGACAACACAGGTGTTCCAAGGTCGATGTTGTTGTTGTTGTAAGTGCACGCTCTCAGCGAATGTCAAGGTCGATGTTGTTGTTGACACACTTTGATTACGCAATAAATTTAGGTCATTGACCCCATTAACCACGTGTTCTCCCTAATGACTCTATGCCCATATTTGGTGTGGGTACAGAGTTAGACTAAATTGTAGATGGCAGCAGGGGTGAGCAATGGGAGTATAAGATAGCTTTCTACTGGCCACACCAGTAAAGTACAAAAAAGAGAGATTTTATATTACTATTCCTTTTTTCCCGCCCATTTTGTATGGAAGGGCGGTCATAGAAACTTTGGATGGGACACATGGATTGGAAATTGAAAGCTCTATTACCTTTTTAAAGGGCCAAAGAATTTTGAAGTGTAACCAGCCCATTTCGTGCCCTTTTCTGCAAACTTTATCCCCGAACAGTTTGAAAATTAAGCCATAACTTCTTGGCCAAAAGAAACCTGATGTTTCAAAAACATCAAAATTTATGCATCAAATCTATATTGGCATGAGCTCCAAAAGATGGCCCCAAAGAGGAATCAAAAGACTTTCTTATTCAATCGGCTCAAAACTTATGTCCTGAAGTCCTAGGGCTAAAGGGAATCAAATACAAGAGAAAAAAAAAATTGTTTTCCGAAAACGGGGCCTGACGAAGTGAAACCTCGTCAGGCCCTTTCTCCTTTTGAACGGAGAGAGCTTAAAACTGTGTCTCTTCGCAAAGGGAATCTTAATTTGAATAAATGACTTTAGTTTTGTAGCAGAGACCCCCTTAAAAGGGCCAATTTTGAAATAAGCAAAAGAAAGATCTCTAGAGATTGTAGTTCTAAGGAACTGGCTTTGCACTTACGTCCTTAAGCCCCTGGACCACAGGGACCTCAATTCATGAGA
The DNA here is from genome assembly GCF_049724085.1 of Artemia sp. Qi Xiang Cuo. Classification (NCBI taxonomy): domain Eukaryota; kingdom Metazoa; phylum Arthropoda; class Branchiopoda; order Anostraca; family Artemiidae; genus Artemia; species Artemia sp. Qi Xiang Cuo. The sequence continues at coordinate 14,883,832 of NC_142801.1, forward strand.
AATAAATGAAAGAATATTTGGTCTCCCAAAAATGAGCACTAAAAAGGATCAACTTTTTTTATAGTTTTGGCATGACCCCCCCCCCCCCAGGTACGTGGTTCCACAATTGTCCAAAAAACTTCCCGATTGGGTTGAAACTTTTAGGAATCGTTGACTGGACCAAATGGATTAAAGTTTTTGGGTAGGGAGTAGGGTGTTAGGGGGTCTGGAAATGGACCAAATACTTGTTGTTTTTGAACGACCATTCTCCGAAGGAAAAATAACAAGAAAAAATATCAGTTTCCCCGAAAAAAGGCCCCGTCAAAGGGATGAAAAAGAGCCAATAAGCTTTTTCAAACAGTTCGTGGTAACGAACTGTAAGTAAGGAGCGACCCGGCTCAATGGTAACCGAAACTCTAAAAAACGGGATTTTGATACCAATAGATACATCAAAAGAATCAGATTTTAATTCTGATTTCAAATATATAAGTTTCATTAAGTTTAATCTTACCCATCAAAAGTTACGTGCCTGAGAAAATTTGGCTGATTTTCGAAAAAAGGGGGAAAGACCCCTAAAAGTTATAGAACCTTAATGAAAATCACACCATCATATTCAGCGTATCAGAGAACCATACTGTAGAGGTTTCAAGCTCCTATCTACAAAAATGTGGAATTTTCCATTTTTTGCCAGAAGAAAGATCACGGATGCGTGTTTATTTGTTTGTTTGTTTGGTTTTTTTTTTGTTTTTTTCCCGGGGTGATCGTATCGACCCAGGGGTCCTAGAAAATCGATAGACAGCTCATTCGAATGAGAATAAAAACCTCTAGTGCTCTTATTATGCGACCAAAAAATGCATGGTAAACATGGCACTTCTTAAGCTCATTTTTTTCCCAAAGTCATCCGATCAAAATTTTGAAATATTCAGTTCGTTCGGTATGTTAAAAAATACAATAAAAATGTCTTTTAGGATGACTTGATCCCCCACAGGCCCCAGGGGGAGGGCTGAAAGTTATGAACTTTACTCAATGTTAACATATAGTATTGGTTATTGGGAAGTATACAGACTTTTTCAGAGGAGATTTTTTCTGGTAGGTGGGGGAAGGAGAGGGTCGGGGGCTATATGGAAGGATCTTTCCATGAAGGAAGTTTTCATGGGGAAAGGGGCATTGCTATGAAGGGGGCGCCGGATTTCCCAGCATTATTAAAGAAAAAGATCAGGAATTAAATAAAAAAAAAACAAGTTTTTCAACTGATCAACTGATTGTGATTAAGAGGTCATTTTTAAAGAACTGGAAAAAAAATTCGAACTATAGTTTAAAGAGCAGGGTATTGACTAGGGGGCGAACCCCTAATATACGTGTTAAAAATTTATGAATATAGAAGTTCGTTACGTAAGTTAATTCTAAGTTACGTATATTTATTACTAATAAAAACGTTCGTAAATAAAATTAAACAAGTTTCGAGAAAGCCATTTAACCAAATATAATATGCAAATCTTGTTTTAATTATTCATGTACGGTGAGCCAAAATCAAAACCTGCATTAATTCAAAAACGTTCAAAAATTAAATAAAAAAAACAAGTTTTTTTAACTGAAAGTAAGGAACGACGTTAAAACTTAAAACGAACAGAAATTATTCCGTATATAAAGGGGCTGTCCCTCCTCAACGCCTCGCTCTTTACGCTAAAGTTTGACTTTCTCACAACTCTATTTTTTTAAACAATAAAAAAACTTTAGCGTAAAGAGCGAGGCGTTGAGGAGGGGACAGCCCCCTTCATATACGTAATAATTTCTGTTTGTTTTAAGTTTTAATGTTGCTCCTTACTTTCAGTTGAAAAAACTTGTTTTTTATTTAATTTCTGAACAGACCGAAACGTCACACTGTAAATCCCTGATAGAGCCTAATGTACAAGAAGTGGGTTACAAGCCCTCCTTCAATATTGTATCGGAAAAATAGGACCAAATCTTTTTCCCAATCGGCTTAAAACTTTCAAATATAACACTAGGGGACCACTAGGGGCTAGAGGGGCCACACATTTTTGTTTTGAAAATGGAGGCTATTATTTGGCTCAATAATGCCGCAAAAACCTTACAATCCCTAATTAGTTTGAAACTTGCAGCCGTATGTTTCCAGGCCAATGTGGGCTTAACGTGAAACTTATGGGCATAATCTTAAAAAAAGGGGAGTGGAAAAGGGTCAAAGAAGTTTCTTTCTGATTTAAACATGTATTCCTAAGTTCTTGGGCCGAGAAGACTCCAATGCGCATGAAAAAAAAAGAAGTAAATTGGTTCCCTCGAAAAATGGCTAACAAACTCTTGTTCTGAACAGATTAAAACTTAAGCCGTAAGTCCCTGGGCCAAGTTGACCCTAATATACAAGTCGAGCTTAAGTCTGAAGGTAGCCCCCCCCCCCCCGTCCGAAAATGGAATCCATAAAAGGGCCAATATACATTTTTTCGCGGTTAGCTTGAAACTTTAATAGATTGTTAACTGAGTGAAAATACCATACATGCTTATTGGGATAGAGGAGGGTGTTAGGAAGTCGTAAAATCGGCCCCAAAAAATTGTACTTGATCAGTTGGAAACTTAGAGCCGTAAGGTCCTCGGCTAAGGGGAACCTAATGTAAAAGAAAACATGTTGAACCAAAGAGGGCCAACAAACTTTTTTTAAACACAAATTTGGAAAGCTACAGATTGGTATTTCCTGATTTAGTTTAAACTTATAAGTAGACAGGTCCTTAATGATGACGAAATGTATTGGAAACATTTGTTCTATCGATTCGTGACGCCAGAAATTAGGCGAAATAGTTCGCTATGTTTTAGCGTATCACCTGATGTACGATATCGCATGTATGGTCAAATGCTACTTTTTTTTTAAATATACTAAATTTTTTTTTCATCCCCTTGAAATATTTCAGCACATATAAAGTGGGTCAAAATATTACCCAATATTTTGAAATTTATGTAAATAAACTAAGGAGACTACATATGTTCCTAATATTTACCAAAAATGAAACCTCGTCAAATAAAAATTAACAGAAATTATTTCGAAAACCTTTCCCATAAAGACGTTATCAAAGAAAAGTATAAAGTACTATTAAAGCGTAATAACGACCAGACGCTGGTTGAGCAGCAATAGACGAGAAAAGACTAAGAAATAAATTCATATAAGTTATGCCCAAAATGAAACAGAAATTAAATTACAAGTCACATCAATTACTAAAATAACAGATACTGCTATGGATCAATAGAAGAGTCCCAAAAGGGACAAAAATTAAAGAAAAAATCAAGTCTAACTTAAAACGAAGATCAGTCTCTGGTCTTTAGAAGGCTTAGGGGACGGTAGCCCCGCTCTTATTTGGGGTAATTTGTGTTCATTTTCAGCTTGAATTATTATATAACTTTATATCTGTTAATGCCGGGTTTTAATATGACTTTCTTTTTCTTTGAAAAAAAAACTTCTTTTTTGGAGAAGGTTTTTCTAATTAATTGAAAAAAAGACTTCTTGGCCCCTGGGTATTAACAAGCGCAGCAACAATTAACTTTCGGGGTTCTAATTGAAACTATTTTTTTAAGTAAGTAACACTGGGTTTATTTAAAAATAAATTATACATCTTCGATTCCCTGAAGCAAATTTGTACGGGAGAAAACCCTTTACGGGAAACAAAGAAAAAAAAAGAAAAACGACAGAGAGAAAAAAAAAAATTATAATTACAGCTCAACTTACTGGACCCGAAAACCACCGAACCTCCTAACAGCACCCAATAAATTTATAATACGTATTATTCATGTTCAGCTGCAACTAAACCCTCCTCAAAAACTTAACTTAACTGGCCCAGAATAATCCATCCAAAATATACACATCAAAATAAAGGTTTTATAACAATTTACGAAATTCCTGCAAACCTCCAACATTCCTCAAATCCTCTGGCAATTTCTCCCAAACTAACGGAACAATATGGCGCATTGAAAACCTAGACCTAGATGTGCGATAGCTGGTCTTCGCACCAACTGAGAAGATCGTGTGTCAAATGATCGTGAATAGTAGACGCAAGACTAAATTATTCTATTTACATTATGAAATATTTTTTACATTATATTACATTATAACAATATAAAATATTTTTTACAAATTTCTCTTGTAAATTGTTCGTTCACAGTTGCTGTGGTTCTTCCACAATATGCTTCCCAGACTAGCATAACTAAAGACTACAGTAGATTATATAATCTTACGGAGCAGTTTTCTTATCCGTAACGTTAGTGGCATTTTATATTATATTGGGGAAAAGGCAATAGCAGAAAAAAATCTGGACTAACAACTGATAAATTTTGAAAATAAATTAACTTTTCCTAGCCTTTCACGCTTAATCAGAGCTTCAATCGTCATTTAAATTCCGTATTTTTAATTTTTGATTTTACTAATGATTCAGCTTTTTTTATTTTGATAATTTCTGATTTTACTCTGATTTTTATTTTAATTTTTGATTTTACTAATTTTTATTATTATTTTGAAAATTTTACTAATGACAATTGTGATGTTTTTAGACGATGAAATTAACAGTTTATTGCTTCTTTTTTTTTAACATGATTTAGCTTTTTTTATTTTGCTAATTTCGGATTTTACTCTGATTTTTATTTTAATTTTTGATTTTACTAATTTTTATTATTATTTTGAAAATTTTACTAATGACAATTGTGATGTTTTTAGACGATGAAATTAACAGTTTATGAATTTCTACGTTCGGCTAGTGTGAAAGAACTTGTTCAAGTATGAAAGTTTACACTTAACACAGTATAGCTTGACCACAGTGTAGAAAATACGTATATAATGCGAAAGTCGTTTTAAACTCTGATATAGCAAAGTGCGTCAAACGTGAAATAATTTAATAGTTTAGAAAGAAAGCAAAATTATATGTCTAAAATAAAACGAAAAAAATTTGTTTTTATTGAGATCTGAAAATGATTAACCTTACAGCCAAGCCCTTATTTAATTTAATTTTTTGCTGAACCTTTGGTTTTTTATTAATCTTTTCATCTTTTTTTCAATGAAAGCAAATATAATCAAGAAGCTTAACTTCCAAGAAATAAAAAAAATTTTGCCAAAAAGAGAATCAATTTTGCCAAAAAGAGAATGTTTGTACTGTACATAGTACATGTATAAATACATGCTGGTATTTATATATTTATATATACACATCAGTATACTATATATTGGTGTGTATATATAAACACACACAAGAAAGTCAAATAACACAAAGATAGTATTGAGTCAGTTGTGTCACAAATTGATTCATAAATTTTTAGGTTGCTCAGGCAAATGAAATCTCTAATAACTTGGTTTCTTTTGGGATCCTATACTGACCGCTGAGAAAAGAAAACGTTTGCAAGTGACAGCTGAAACAGACTTTTCTTTTACAAAGACGTTCCATTAAATAGACGTTGATGATAAAAAGTCGTTTCTTTATCTAATGAAATAAAAAAACAAGTTTTTTTTAACTAAAAGTAAAGAGCGACACTAAAACTTAAAACGACCAGAAATTATTCCGTATATGAAAGGGCCTGTCCCCTCCTTAACGCCTCGCTCTTTACGCTAAAGTTTTTTATTGTTTCAAAAAATAAAGTTGTGAGACAGAGTCAAACTTCAGCGTAAAGAGCGGGGCGTTGAGGAGGGAACAGCCCGTTTCATATACAGAATAATTTCTGTTCGTTTTAAGTTTTAATGTAACTCCTTACTTTCAGTTAAAAAAACTTGTTTTTTTTTATTTGATTTCTGAACGTTTTTGAATTAATGCAGCTTTGATTTTGGCTCACCGTACATGAAAAATTAAAAAGAAATGTGCATTTTAATTTTATTTTTGCTTAATGACTTTCTCAGAATTTTGTTATGACGTAACTTACGAATTACCTCAGGTAATGAACTTCTATATTCGTATATTTTTAATATTTATATTAGGGAGTTTGCTTCCTATCCAGTGACACACTCATTACGCTAAAGTTCGACTTTTGTTAGAATCAAAAACCCCTGAATCACAAAGGCCGGTTAATTAGAATAGATAGGTCTTTTGAAAGTACTAAAAAAAAACTTTAGCGTAAAGAGCGAGGTATTGACTAGGGGGTGAACCCCCTCATATACTTAACAATTTTCTGTCCGTTTTAAGTTTTAATGTTGCTCCTTACTTTCAGTTGAAAAAAAAAACTTGTTTTTTTTATTTAATTTCTGATCGTTTTTTAAATAATGGTGGGAAATCCGGCGCCCCCTTCATAGAAATGTCTCTTCCCCCAAGGAAACACCCTCCATGGAAAGATCCTCACCCGTAATCCCTACTCTGACCCCCCCCCCCCCACCACAAAAAAATTCCTCCTGAAAACTCCTGTATACTTCCCAATAACCAATACTATGTGTAAACAATGGGCAAAGTTTATAACTTGCAGCCCTTCCTCTGGGAACTGTGGGGGATTAAGTCATCCTCAAATACATATTTATTATATTTTCGACTATGCTGAACCAAATTGCTATCTCAAAATTTTGATTGGGTGACTTTGGGAAAAAATGAGCGTAGGAGGGGGCCAATTTGCCCTCCAATATTTTTGGTCACTTAAAAAGAGCACTAGAACTTTTAATTTCCGTCCAAAGGAGTCCTCTCACGATGTTCTAGGACTACTGGATCGATACGATCACCCCTGAAAAAAAAATACAAAATTTCTGGCAAAAAATACAAAATTCCACATTTTTGCAGATATGAGCTTGAAACTTTTACAGTACGGTTCTCTGATACGCTGAATCAGATGATGTGATCTTCATTAAAGTTCTATGACTTTTAGGGATTGTTTCCCCCTTTTTCCGAAAATAAGACAAATTTTCTCAGGCGTTTAACTTTTGAAGGGTAAGACTAAACTTGATAAAACTTATATATTTTAATTGAGCATAAAAATCTGATTCTTTTGATGTATCCATTTGTATCAAAATTCAGTTTTTTAGAGTCTCGGTTACTATTGAGCCGTGTCACTCCTTACTTACAGTTCGTTACCGCGAACTATTTGAAAGGCTAATAAAAACGGTATTTATTTAGATTTGGTCTCAATACGTAGAAAACATTTCAATTTGTTATTAAACTGAAATTAACGATATATTTCTTGGTGGTAACTAAAAAATAAAGATATTGCTATAGCACTTGTTTGAATTATATTGGGTCTTTTTTTTATTTTGAAATTACATTTTTTTTTTGGTTTTATGCCTAAACTGGTGGAGAAAATGTACAAGACTTTCCAAATATATCGTAGTCAAATATGTCCTCTGCTGTTTAGGGTGAGTTGTAAAATATATTACCAAAATATCCTATTTTTTAATGGTTTAATCTCGAGAAACAGACGATTTACTTGTAAAATTGTGACTAAAATGTCTTCCTTCTTTTCTGGCAAAAAATATCTGGTAAAAAGAGGTAGGGTTACATGGCTTCTCAATCTGAACCACGCTTAAAGAATAATACAACTGAGTTCACAAAAATGTGACGATTGTCGGTACAAAACAAACTAATGAAGTTAAAACTTACCTTTCATCACGGGAAAAGACCGTTTCTTTTTGTTTTGTTTTTTATCTGATTTTGTACATTTTATTAGACAGCCATTTTTGAAATTTTGTTTAATTTTTATGATAATGTGTTAAATGTAATTATTTGGTTAAGAAAAAGAAAGAAAGAAGGTGGAAAGAACCGTTTTCCTGCTTTAGCAATTGTAATAATTAAGCCCTCGAACAAGGTGACCTTACTCACTGATTCAATCACCTAGGACAAAGCAATATAACCCAACATTCAACCAAATAAGAATGTCCAAAATAATGCACGCCAAATCCAATGAAATATTCCCAAGTGTAAAATTAAAAATTTACTATTAAATTCGTGCCTTATGCATATGATGGAAATAGATGGTAGTTACTGTGATTATCTTTATTGACAAAAATTTGCTTAGAAATTGTTACATCATGCCTTAATTTCGCTGAGACTCACAAATGCTGATTCCTTTACCACTTGAGGATTTCTCGTTTTCTCGATAAAAGATTGTGAAATAGAAATCTTTTGTATCCGAAGTTGCCGATATTTGGGATTTTATAGAGGATGCAAATGAAAGGTCTTTGCCTATAAGTTGCCATCAAAACCAGGTTTATGCCTTTTCGGGTCATTGTGTAACCTTGAATGGGGTCTATTAAACTGGCCTTGGGAGGTAATTTCCTGCTCTTTGTTCAATTCCATTTGGAAATTTGAAGTCAAAAGGAGTATATTTGGAACTAAAGTGCCGCCTTTCTTCACCTTTAAAACCCCTGTTATTACCTCTAAAAGGTTAAGTGCATGATTCTGAAGGATATTTCTTAACATAAAGTAAAAAAGGAAGATTTGGAATGTAAATGTATTAGGTTGTAAGTACAGGGTGATCAAGAAAAGTCTTCATTACTGATTATTAAGAGGAAGGAAATTGACTAGCCTCGTAGACTTGCAAGCTATTGTGCTTATTCGATTATTGCTGCTGTAGAAGTAGAGTATGCACTGTATATGTATTATGTGGACTATCGTTTTCTTGCAGTCGATTTATTAGTCAGTAACAGTGGTTTGAAAGTTCTTCAAGAGTTAATCTTAATCGTGACTTTCAGTCACTTGGAAGTCACGTTCGTGGTTGTCCAGTATGTTTCTTATTATTATTATATATTTTTGGATTCGTTGTGACCAGAAAGTGACCAGCACGTGTATAAAAAAGAAATTCATTACCAGAAAAAACGATTATTATTTGCGTAGTTTTTTCCTGAAAATTAGGGCCTTGATTAACATTTAAATATCCTGGACCCCTTTTTATTATTGATTGTGTGCGACATTATTATTAGATATAAAATATCCAACTTAAAAAAAAAACATTTTTGAAATTTGCTCAACTTACAATATCTGGACATGATGTTTTCATTAGTTTAACAAGCCTAGTCTTCAAGCACTTCTGACACAACAAATTCTTGGAGCCTCTCGTACCAGCGAATCAACAGTACTGGTAATGGCAATGTTTGACGTCAGATAAAGCTTGGACTATGTCGTACGAAGTTTAAGTTGCTAAAAAAATATCTTGTCTTCGAATCCACATAACATAGGTGGATAGAAGTTGGAGTGTTTGGGGTGGGTAGGAGCAGGTGACTCCTTGAATAGATGGAATGAGGGGCGAGAAAATCTTAGGTCGAAATTGCTAATATTCTCTTTAGAGTAGTTCGTATGATTTCCTCGGGTCCCACTCCCATCCTGCTCTCCCTGCTTTCAGGCATAAACACATTGGAATTTAAATCCAACGCGCATTTTACTGCATAGATGCCTAATTTGTCCCGTCTGCTGCATTAACAGTTGTTCTAAGTTACTGCATAGATGCCTAATTTGTCCCGTCTGCTGCATTAACAGTTGTTCTAAGTTACTGCATAGATGCCTAATTTGTCCCGTCTGCTGCATTAACAGTTGTTCTAAGTTACTGCATAGATGCCTAATTTGTCCCGTCTTCTGCATTAACAGTTGTTCTAAGTTACTGCATAGATGCCTAATTTGTCCCGTCTGCTGAATTAACAGTTGTTCTAAGTTACTGCATAGATGCCTAATTTGTCCCGTCTGCTGCATTAACAGTTGTTCTAAGTTACTGCAGAGATGCCTAATTTGTCCCGTCTGCTGCATTAACAGTTGTTCTAAGTTACTGCATAGATGCCTAATTTGTCCCGTCTGCTGCATTAACAGTTGTTCTAAGTTACTGCATAGATGCCTAATTTGTCCCGTCTGCTGCATTAACAGTTGTTCTAAGTTACTGCATAGATGCCTAATTTGTCCCGTCTGCTTCATTAACAGTTGTTCTTAGTTACTGCATAGATGCCTAATTTGTCCCGTCTGCTGCATTAACAGTTGTTCTAAGTTACTGCATAGATGCCTAATTTGTCCCGTCTGCTGCATTAACAGTTGTTCTAAGTTACTGCATAGATGCCTAATTTGTCCCGTCTGCTGTATTAACAGTTGTTCTAAGTTACTGCATAGATGCCTAATTTGTCCCGTCTGCTGCATTAACAGTTGTTCTAAGTTACTGCATAGATGCCTAATTTGTCCCGTCTGCTGCATTAACAGTTGTTCTAAGTTACTGCATAGATGCCTAATTTGTCCCGTCTGCTGCATTAACAGTTGTTCTAAGTTACTGCATAGATGCCTAATTTGTCCCGTCTGCTGCATTAACAGTTGTTCTAAGTTACTGCATAGATGCCTAATTTGTCCCGTCTACTGCATTATCAGTTGTTCTAAGTTACTGCATAGATGCCTAATTTGTCCCGTCTGCTGCATTAACAGTTGTTCTAAGTTACTGCATAGATGCCTAATTTGTCCCGTCTGCTGTATTAACAGTTGTTCTAAGTTACTGCATAGATGCCTAATTTGTCCCGTCTGCTGCATTAACAGTTGTTCTAAGTTACTGCATAGATGCCTAATTTGTCCCGTCTACTGCATTAACAGTTGTTCTAAGTTACTGCATAGATGCCTAATTTGTCCCGTCTGCTGCATTAACAGTTGTTCTAAGTTACTGCATAGATGCCTAATTTGTCCCGTCTACTGCATTAACAGTTGTTCTAAGTTACTGCATAGATGCCTAATTTGTCCCGTCTGCTGCATTAACAGTTGTTCTAAGTTACTGCATAGATGCCTAATTTGTCGCGTCTGCTGCATTAACAGTTGTTCTAAGTTACTGCATAGATGCCTAATTTTTCCCGTCTGCTGCATTAACAGTTGTTCTAAGTTACTGCATAGATGCCTAATTTGTCCCGTCTGCTGCATTAACAGTTGTTCTAAGTTACTGCATAGATGCCTAATTTGTCCCGTCTTCTGCATTAACAGTTGTTCTAAGTTACTGCATAGATGCCTAATTTGTCCCGTCTTCTGCATTAACAGTTGTTCTAAGTTACTGCATAGATGCCTAATTTGTCCCGTCTGCTGCATTAACAGTTGTTCTAAGTTACTGCATAGATGCCTAATTTGTCCCGTCTACTGCATTAACAGTTGTTCTAAGTTACTGCATAGATGCCTAATTTGTCCCGTCTGCTGCATTAACAGTTGTTCTAAGTTACTGCATAGATGACTAATTTGTCCCGTCTGCTGCATTAACAGTTGTTCTAAGTTACTGCATAGATGCCTAATTTGTCCCGTCTGCTGCATTAACAGTTGTTCTAAGTCTAAAATTTAATGTCACATTTTGAAAATTTTGTCACTATTCATTGATTGTGTAGTATTTTTTTTCCGCCAGAATGCTTAGAAAAATGATAGAGCTCCAACATGGCCAAAACGTAGAGTATCAATATAATGCATTCAGCCGACGTAATGTTGAACTTAATCTAGGGTTGTCTAGGAACAACTATACAACCGCCTACTTCTTCGTTTGAATACTGTTTGTATATGCCGTGTTCATTTCTTCCTTCATACTCATTTGAGTAATTATCAGAAGATGAAACTCCGATTTTGCCAAGGTGCTGGACGTCAACAGAATGCGTTCAGTCTGTTAAATTCAATCTAGTGATTCAAAATCCGTGATTCAATCTGCTGAACGTCAACAGAATGTATTCAGAATGCTGAATTCAATCTAGGTATCTAGGATTGACTAAATAATCTCGCAATAATAGTTTTCTTCTTCTGAATGCCGTTAGTGTGCATCATGTTCCTTTCTTTTTTCGTACCGATTCAAGGAATCAGCAAACGACGAAACTCTGATTTAGCCAAGGTCCAAATCATCACCAAAATGCATGCAGCCGACGTGCTGTTGAATCTAATTGATGGTTAAGTAGAATTATTTTTACTAAAATCCATTTCTTCTTTTGAACACAGTTAGTATGCATTGTGCTCTTGTCTATCGTCATGCTTAACATAGGCAGCGCAATAGCGCTGTCTAAGTAAAGAACGATGTTGGCACATTGTTATTTTTATTATTATTTTTTTTTTAGACCAGGGCACTTCGTATCTAAGGAGTTGTCGTAGAAACTTCGAAAAGGGCTCAATTGATTGGAAATTGGAAGGGATTGTGGCCTTTTTGATAGTCGAAAGTGATTGGAAGGCAACTAACACCCCTTCCACGCCCACCATTTCCCCAAACACATCCAATAAAAATTTTGAAATAGCCATTTTGTTCAACGTGGTTGAAAGATCTGGAAATTATGTCTCTGAAGAGGACACTCCCCCCACAGTCCTCAGGGCAAGGGTTGTAAGTTATGCCCCGGAGGCATATAAGGTTTTTATAGAAAGCGTTTGTCGTAGAAACAAAAAGGGCTCATTCGATTGGAGAGTCAAAGGGCTAGTGTCCTTTTTAATAGTCGAAAGTGATTGGAGGGCAAATAACCCCCCTCTCACGCCCACTATTTCCCCAAACACATCCAACAAAAATTTTGAGATAGTCATTTTGTTCAACGTAGTTGAAAGTTCTGGAAATTAGGTCTTTGAGGATGATAGCCCCCCCCCCCCCCTCACAGCCCAGCAGGGGTTGTAAGTTATGCCCTGGGGGCATATAAGGTTTTTATAGAAAGCGTTGTCGTAGAAAATTCAAAAAGGGCTCATTCAATTGGAAATTCAAAGGGCTCATTCTATCGGAAATTCAAAGGGCTTTCCAGGTCTTTCAGCGTAGTTGAAAGACCTGAAAATTATGTTTCTAAAGAGCACACTCCTTCCACAGCCCTCAGGGCAAGGGTTGTAAGTTATGCCCCGGAGGCATATAAGGTTTTTGTAGAAAGCGTTATCGTAGAAACTTTTAAAAGGGCTCATTCGATTGGAAAGTCAAAGGGCTAGTGCCCTTTTTAATAGTCGAAAGTGGTTGGAGGGCAGATAACCCCCCTCTCACGACCACCTTTTCCGCAAACACATCCAATCAAAATTTTGAGATACCCATTTTGTGCAACGTATTTGAAAGTTCTGGAAATTATGTCTTTGAGGATGATACCCCCCCCCCCCCCCACACACACACACAGCCCTCAGGGCAAGGGTTGTAAGTTATGCCCTGGGGGCATATAAGGTTTTATAGAAAGTGTTGAAGTCTTGGAGGTTAATAATTTCCTTAGCGCCCTCAGGGCAAGGGTTGTACGTTATGCATATAAGGTTTTATAGAAAGTGTTGAAGTCTTGACTGAAGTCTTGGAGGTTAATAATCCCCTTAGAGCCCTCAGGGCAAGGGTTGTACGTTATGCCCTGGGGGCATATAAGGTTTTATAGAAAGTGTTGTCGTAGAAACTTCAAAAAGGGCTCATTTGATTGGAAATTGAAAGGTCCAGTGCCTTTTTTAATAGTCGAAAGTTATTGGAGGGAAACTAACCCCCCTCTCGCGCCCACCGTTTCCCCAAACACATCCAATCAAAATTTTGAGATAGCCATTTTCTTCAACATAGTTGAAAGTTCTAGAAATTATGTCTGGGGATGCAAACCCCCCACACTTCTCAGGGCAAGAGTTTTAAGGTGTGCCCTGGGGGCAAATAAGGTTTTTATAGATAGTGTTGTCGTAAAAACCTTAAAAAGGGCTCATTCAATTGAAAATTGAAAGGGTTAGTGCCTTTTTAATAATCAAAAGGGTTTGGAGAGGAACTAACGCCCCTCTCACGCCCACTGTTTCTCCAAACACATCCAATGAAAATTTTGAGATAGCCATTTTGTTCAACGTAGTTGAAAGTTCTCGAAATTACGTCTTTGAGGAGGATAAACTCCCCAAACCCCTCAGGGCAAGGGTACTAAGTTATTCCCTGGGTGCATGTAAGGCTTTTATGGAAAATGTTGTCGTAGAAACTTCAAAATGGCTTATTCGATTGGAAATTGAAAGGACTATTGGCCTTTTTAATAGCGAAAGTAATCAGAGGGAGAATCTTCCCCTCCCCCCTACGCCCATAATTTCTCCAAGCATTTCCGATCAATATTTTGATATGGTCATTTTTTTCAGCGTAATTGGAAGGCCAGGAAAGTATGCCTTTGAGGATAACAACCCTCCCTCAATAGCCCTCTGAACAAGGGTCGTATGTTATGCCCATGGGGCATATAAGGTTTTTATAGAAAGTTTTGTCGTAGAAGCTACAAAAAGGGCTCATTCGAGCAGGAATTAACACGAGTAGGGCTCAAAACCCTATGCCTTCCAAGGTCCAGAACGTAATTTGCATTTTAGTCAAAGAAAATATAAATGTTTTTACTTTTATAACTTAAATAAATCAAATATTACGTATTAACATTTTGATTGATAAATATCAGTATATGTATATTAAACTGACAATGCACATTCACTTGTATTCTTTTCAGTCAAGTGCAAATTACGCTCTGGCTTTCGGCAGGCCTAGGGTTTTTGAGACCTGCTCATGTTAATTTCTGATCGTTTTGAGTTTGACTCTGTCGTGTATTATAATTTCTGTTCGTTTTAGGTTTCATTTATTTATCGATGCTGACTTGTGGTAGTTTTACGCTTGGTAGATTATTTGATTTTATTTTTGCTCGTTTTTAGTTTAATGGAGTTCTTTACTTTTCTTTGAAAAACTTATTTTGTGGGAAAAGGTTTTTTAATTAATTCTAGTAATCAGCAGAAGACATAACTTCTATTTAGCCTAGGCGCAGAACATGACCACTATACATTCAGTTGAACTACTGATGAATTTAATCTTGGGTTTTAGGGTTGACTACAAATAATCGCACAACGGTGTGTTTTTTATTTTGAATGCCGTTATTATGCACCATGTTCTTTTCTTTTTCATACTTATCTAACTAATCACTAATCGTGATTTTGCCTAGGTGCAGGACATATTTATAATGCACTTATCCGACCTGCTGTAGAATTTAATCTTGACCACAAATAAGCGCACAACAACCTGTTTTCTCTCTTGAATGCTGTTAGTGTGCTCCAGGTTCTTCTTTCTTTATACTGATTCGGGTCATCAGTAGAAGATAGAACTCTGATTTGGCCAAGGTGCATGGCATCGCCATAATGCATGCAGCCGACGTGCTGTTGGATCTAATTGACGGTTAACTAGAATTGTGTGTGCTAAAATTCATATCTTTCGTCATACTTACTCTAGTAATCAGCAGAAGCCAGAACTTCTATTTAGTCTAGGCGCAGAACATGACCACTATACATTCATCTGAACTACTGATGAATTTAATCTTAGATTCTGGGGTTGACAACAAATAATCGCACAACAACCTGTTTTCTCTTTTGAATGCTGTTAGTGTGCTCCAGGTTCTACTTTCTTCATACTGATTCGGGTCATCAGTAGAAGATAGAACTCTGATTTGGCCAAGGTGCGTGGCAGCACCATAACACATTCAGCTGACGTACTATTGAACCTTATTTGGGGCTGACTAAAAATAATCCCGCAATGATCTGTTTCTTCTTTGTATACAACTTGTTCTTTTCTTATTTTTAGGACATTGCCTCTGCGTTGGAGGAGCAAAACAAGGACCAGTTTGTTAATAAACTGCAAGACTTTGATTCAATATCTCGTCTTAATCCCTGGCAAACGAAGCTTTTGAATAGGGTCAAAGAATTGTTTAACGACGAAGAGGATCTTAAGTAGACAGTATTTTTCATTCCGTTTTTAATTGCCCTTTCCTTGAAGTCTTTTGAGCGAATGGTTCAGAAGCCAAGTTGATGCTGTCCAAAAATATTTCTGTGTTGAAATACTTAGCATGTTAAAAAAAATACCCCTCCCCCCCCCCTACTGCAATCATCTTAAGTCTATTCGTGCTAGAAAACCCCAATTTTCTAAAAAATATTCTTTGGCTTGTTTCAAAATTATGCAGTCCTAGGGCAGTATGACATCGTCAGTGTTGTCACGTTACTACTAACTATTTAAATGTGACAACCCTTCTCGTCCGTACAAAATAAAACACTATCAATCAGTTAATTTCCAGAGAGCCATGCCAGCTGCTTGGTGACGTTTATATTTAACTTAGTATCTGCTGATTTTTCATCTGTTTTTTTTTTAAGATTCTTAAAACTATATTATCAATTTGTGAAAAAAAACTGGCATGTCGCCCGCTACTATCAAAACCTATATAACTGCATATGTAAATGACAAATTTAATTTTGATTTTTTGATATTTTTATGGCTGTGTAAGTATCCACTTAAGTAGATACAATCAGATTTCCTTTTCACCGAACTTGGTACTTCAAAGCCCCTGATTGTCTTATATTTACACGCAAAGAAAAATAGCTTGATAACGAGATAATTTAGAAGCTAATTCAACTAATAAGATACTAAAATGCACTTAAAAATTTCTGTCGACTCGCACGCAAACTATTCAAATCATTGACATTTTTCCTTTTTAAAAATGCAATTTGTCGTGGTTTTGAGTTGGTCCCTTGTTTAATTTATGGACTTTTTTGATTTGCCTCCTGAACGGCTCAACTTAGTCAATTGTTGGCTATTGCATTTGGTGTTCCAACACTGCTTCGTATTCGTATTATCTTTGCTTTTTGTTGTTAGAAGTTCTTGGTGTTATAACGTATAAATAAATTCTTTTGTCACAAAACAAATTACTACTTTTTCGTAATAGTTTACAAGGGATTTTTGAAACGTTATTGCAACTTTGAGCAATTGACTTTAAAAAAATGTTATCATTAATTGTCATTTATTCGAAATGACGGTTGCTGTTAATGATTGTTATTGTTGGTAAATTATTCGTTACTATTCGTTTTTCGCATTACTACCAATCACCACATTTGCAAGACTTGAAACCACAATAAAGTTTTTAGTTCAAGTTTGTTAGTTAATTCAAAGTTTTTGGTTAATCCAAAATTAATTTGATGCGGAGGATTTTTTTTTATCGGGAAATGGTGGGAGGAGGGATGAACAGATGCATATGTTACTGTGAATGTCCGAACTCTGGTTAATGCCGACATTCGACATAACCTATATATATATATATATATATATATATATATATATATATATATATATATATATATATATATATATATATATATATATATATATATATATATATATATATATATGTTATAGTTTATCTAGTTTTGGTTTATTTATAATAGTTTTAATTAAATAGTTGAGGTTTATGTAAATAGTCGAGTTATTAGGTAAGTAGTTACGTGGACTTTCGCGCGATCGCAAACCTTCATAGGTTTTCTCTAGTGGGAAAGTGTTGTTTAATTTATTTATTTGTTTATGAATGTGGATTAATAAACTTATGAACTTATTCACCAGTGAATATATGAAATTCATTTTTCTCTGCTTGGATTCAATTAGCTTTGCGAATCAGCTTTTTCAGTCTTTAATGGCTTTTAGCCGTTAGTTTGAAAGCTTTAATGGTAAAAGATTAAGTTAGGTTAGATTAAATCAGGTTATAGATATCAGAAATGAGTTAAAAACCCGATCTAATCTGTCACCATCAAACCTTACATAAAACTGAAAAAGTTGACTGGGAACGCTGGCTAAATCCAAGGAGAAAAAAGTTATTTCGGACATTCAACGGTGAATGTCGACTTTCACCAATTTTGGACATTCACGGTAACACATACAAAGTAACTATCGTATTATCTATATTTTTGTTTTTCCAACCGATTGCAAGACCCTGGGTTGGCACTGTAGATTGGTGCTCTGCTCTTGAAAATGGGGCCTGGAGCTCCATTCCATTTGCCGTGAAGTTGAGTGACAGGCTTGCTAGCTGTCTCTTAGAAAAAAAATCAGCAGCTGAAACGTCGTTTCGACGCCCTGTGCACGATCAGTGGCTCTGGAGTATTTTTATCCTTTATATTATGAGCAATGTCAGGAATATCCTTGTTATTTCTCTTTTTTTTACCTACACCTGTCTGAGTCTATTCCTGTCTGTCCCAGACAGCTTTTTTTGTCTGGGTAATAATACTAAAATCATTTCTTAATTTGAAAAAGAAGTGCCAAGAAATTTAGGATTCGAGAGCCCCCTGTGTTAATGCATGTTCTAAGTGTAGCGATGAAGATTTTTTGTGGCTATAAAGAAATTATTAGCTATAAAAGAAAGGGGCTGGGCTTAATTGTGGTCATAATTATTGACCGCGTCAAATATAATATTATGCCCGAAAGCAGTGAACTTACACTCTATAATTTCTCCGATAGCGCTGCTTATCGCGCTAAAGATTGTGCCAACAAGCCTCGCACCACAGCAATGGGAATTGAAGTAACTTTATGACCGCGCTGCCCACAATTATTGAGAGAAAATAAAATGTGTAGAAATATAAATGTGACCTCTTTTCCTTGAGCTATCTGGAGATCAGATTCCCTGGGAACATCCTTGGAGATTTGTTAACTAATTACCTGTTATCAGACTAGATGCAGACACATAAAGTGAAATAAACACAGGTAAAAAACAATAGATTTATTGAGACTTACATATTTAGGTGAACAGCAGTGAGTCACTTCAAGCGACAACAATGGTGACTGAGATACAACATGAAAGAATCGCCAAGCTTGAATGGCGAAAAAATTCTATCTGAATGGTCCTGATTCTGATTTACAAATATTTCCAAAAAGCACTTTTACCCCACTATCAAACGTAGTTCTTTTTTTCCTGCGCTGTAAGAACTGGCTCACAATTGGCTCAAGTGGCCCAAGGATGCGAACCCTTCGTCCAATAAATTGTTTTAAATATTTCTGATGATTCGAACGTTCACACGGTTCTTATCATTTAAACTTCCTTAGAAATATTGTGGGTAGCACCTTTTTTATTCCCCATTCTCTTAGCGAAATCCAAAGCTTGGATAGCGCCGTTCTTTGTCTGAGGCTAACTGCGGTTTTTTTTTCTTTGCTGATTAAAGACATTTAATTTTTTTAGATAGATTTAACTTAATTATATGAAGTCGGAATTATCTTTAGAAAGAAGGAACTTTATTTTGGTATTTTAAATACATCGCATTTTGCTCACGGTACACTAAGTAACACAGCTGAACAACTTTAATTTTTACAATGTATAGGCTATTTCTTAAAGAAACACAGAGATTTAATCAATTTGAGCGACAGGCTTGCTAGCTGTCTCTAAAAAAAATCAAAAAAATATCAGCAGTTGAAACGTCGTTTCGACGCCCTTTGCAAGATCAGTGGCTCTGGAATATTTTAATCCTTTTTATTATGAGCGATTTCGGGAACATTCTTATTATTATTTTTTACGTGCACCTACCTGTCTCGGTCTATTCCCTCATGCTTTCACAGATACTAAAGAGCTTGTGACAACCTTATGCCCGGGTCGTATTTATTCTATGTGTAGCCCATTGAATTGAGTGAGGCTCAGCTTCCTAGTGTGAAGTTATGATTAGTCAATCAGAGAGAAGATTTAATGCATGGTTTGTGGAATTTAGAATTGTGGAATTTTTAATGCATGGTGTGTGCCAAAGAATAGCAGTTTGGTTATCTCTATGATGTATCTGACAGAAGATATAAAGCCATAGTATTAGTAGACTATACTTGGGTACAGTGTTGATATAGACTTTTTTAACTGTTTATTTCAATTTATCGATTCTCTAGAACAGTTCAAGGAATAGGATCAAGTAAACCCGCAAATCACTTATGATTTTTTTTTTTTTTTTGTAGGTGTGATCAGCATGGGGCTTGGGCATTAAGCTGTGCACTCACTTTATGGGCATATTTTGTTCTGCACTAAGGACCAGGGCCGTATCCAGGATTTTTTTTCGGAGGGAGGGGGTTACAAAAGGATCTTTTTCGGGGGGAGCTTTAAAGAAAATAATTGATAATTTTAAAAACGCATCAAAAATTCGTTTATATTCATTTTGTTATGTTTTTACGAGTCAGACAAACCTTTCGTGGGGGGGGGGGAGGTGTCAAACTCTCTACTCCCCCCCCCCCCGGATTCCATCTTGCTAAGGACGTTTTTTGTCATAAAAGTTAGTTACACTGTTGCCATTTAATCATGAAAGCATCAATAGTTTATTTTTGGGTGGCAACCAGAAGATGTGGCATAAAAGAAGCGTGCCTGATCAAAGACACTGATCTAGCGTTGCCTGTAGTCATAAGCCTTCAATGTATCATTTTTTCCCCATGAGTTCAGTTAAACGGGGGTTCAGTTGCACAAGGGTCATTTGCATGGGAATTAGGATATATGTCTAATTATGTGAAAAATAAAGTAAATCCTGGAATGTTTTCGATTGAGCAACGGATAAATTGCCTCTTTTGTACATGTTTGATCAGATATGAACACAAGAGTATTTTTGAAGGGTAAAATTTTGGGGGGGATGCGACTTCGATTGAAAACAAACAATAGACAAATCATATAAATTATACAGTATATAATAAGAGGAAGCATGAAAATCAAGGATGTCGATTGAAATGGCCAAATGGGGATAATCAGAACAAATATCCCAGCTTACATATCCGGCCTGAACCATTTCCGTGACAATCGTTAAAATCTTATTTCTAATGTTGGTGTAACTTTATAGAGCAAAACTAAGCGCCGTTTGTAATATTCCCGACTCAGGGATGCAGTTTTCAGTGATCTCAGTGCAGTTTTCACTAATATATATCTTTAAAAAAAGAAAATAACCATGAATCTATCAAGCTAAAAATACTAGGTCTCATCTGGGCCCCTTTTTTGGAATACGACAAACAAAGCTTCAAGGAAGAGTAATGCCGTATCACCGGGACTAACCTGTTGCTACGACACTATAGAACTGCCTAAACAAAAATGGAATTGTCGCGGTTCGGTGATGAAGCATTACTCCGGTAACAGACTTGAAAGATGATAGCCTTTCCATTATCTGTTTGATTATATGGACTGTTGGTCACATGTTTAGAATTTAAGTAAAATCAATATCGTTTGTTTCTAACTTTAGTTTTGCACAGAAATTTGACAAGTGATTTAAGCCAATTCGGGGGAAATTAGTAAGTGTCTTTAAAAAGCCAGTAAGTTTTCGGATAAAAATGAGTATTTTTAGTTTCCTTAGATGTTTCTGATCCATGTAATATGCTGCTGTGGTATGGCAAAATTTAATGTTTCTGGCTAAAGATGCAAAGATATAATGTCAGTAGATAATTCTTAGGAGTATACTAGCTTGCCATTTCAATTTTCCAATTCTGCAGTACAATTTGAAAGTTAAAATTAAGGAAAACACCTTTTTTTACTTTTTTTTTTATCAAAAACCCCGACCTTGATGTGACTGGAGTATTACACTTCGTATAAGTTGCAAAGCAATATTGAAATTTTTTTTTTTTTTTTTTTTTTTTTTTTTTTTTTTTTTTTTTGTCAAATAGAATCCTAAGTTGTAAAAGAGCGAAAATTGCCCCGGCTAAGCAAGCTCTAGTAAACATAAAGAAGGTCTTTATATTAGGCGATTCACTCAATTCTATTTTGAGTGATTCAGACAGTTTGTTGGGGATTTTTTCTCCTTAGGCCTACAAATATTTTGTACAATTGCGTCAATTCGCTAAAATATAGAGGGGAGAGGGGTAAAATATATTTCCCAAAGTCTAGGGGGAGGGGTATATTTGTAATTTACTCAATATGAGAATACCAGAAAAGGTGTTTTTAATGAAAACACACAAAAAAGGCATTTTTCAAAATTTAGGGAGGGGGCACATATCCCATTATTGACGCTTGAGTAACTAGTCTTATTCCACTGCTCTTGTTATTCAGAACTATTTAATGTCAAAGAACTATTTAAATCAGAGACAATGGTATAGTATTGCCTATATTAAAAATCCATAAGGCTTTAATGTATTTTTATTATATTTCTTTTTCGCCAGAGGTTCTTCATAGACAACTCTAATTGATTGGAGGGCAACTACCCCCACTCCCAGCCCTTTTTTCTCAAATGCACCCGATCAAATGTTAAGATAGCCATTTTTTTTTTGTAAATAGTCGAAGGTCAAATAATTACAACTCAGGGATTGACGAAGTCTCCCACAGCCTCCAGAATAAGGGTTGTAAGTTAGGCAAGTTGTCCATTTTTAACATACAAGGTTTTTTTGTTGGGAAAAGAGGGCATGTTTGATCCTTGATCTCCAAAATGCACTGCCTAAGTAAAGAGCGTTGTGGACACAATGTATTGTTTACAAATTATTGCAATAATTTTTTTTTACCAAGGCACTTCGTACAGAAAGAGTTACTATTAAAAATTTGGAAGAATATCATTCAATTGGAAATTGAAAGTTCTAGTGCCCATTTTGAGAGTCAAAAGTGATTGGAGGGCAACCAGCTTCTCTCCCACGCCCATCAATCCCCAAACCTGTCCAATTAAAATTTTGAGTTAGCCATTTTGTTTAGCATAACTGAAAGTACAATGTTTATGGGGATCCCCCCATAGCCCTCAGGGGAACAGTTGTATGCTATGCAGTTCGCCTTTTGGTTACGCATAGTATTTATTCAAGCAGTTTGTGGTAACGAACTGTAAGTCAGAAGCAACCCGGCTCAATAGTAACCGAAACTCTAAAAAAAACGGAATTTTGATGCCAAAAATATATTAAAAGAATTTAATTTTTGTGCTGATTTCAAACGTATAATATTGCTGATTAAAAAAAAATATTAAGTTTTGTTTTGCCTATCAAAAGTTACGGGCCTGATAAAATTTGCCTCATTTTCTAAAAAAGGGGTAAACAACCCCTAAAAGCTATAGAATCTTAATGAAAATCACACCATTAGATTCTGTGTATGAGGGAACTCTACTCTAGGGGTTACAAGCTCCTATCTGCAAAAATGTGGAATTTTGTTATTTTTTTGCCAGAAGAAAGATAACGGATGCGTGTTTATTTAAATTTTGTTTCCCAGAGGTGATCGCATCTTCTCAGTGGGCCTAGAACATCAAGAGAGGGCTTATTCTAACGGAAATTAGAAGTTCTAGTGCCTTTTTAAGTGACCAAAAAATTGGAGGTCAACTAGGCCTCCTCTCACGCCCCTTTTTTCCCAAAATTGTCTGAACAAAATTTTGAAATAGCTATTTTATTCAGCTTAGTTGAAGACCCAATAATTATGTCTTTGGACATAACATGACCCCCACAGTCCCTCGGAAAAGGCCTTTTAGTTATACAATTTGTCCGTTGTTTATGTATAGTATGTCTTATTGGGATGTATGCTTAGATTTTTCAGGTAGAAAGGGGAGCAAAAATCTTCTGCTGTTGGGATTTTGCATGGGGAGAATTTTCCAAGGAGATGGAAGTTTTCAGGGAGTGTACTTTTCAGGAAAAATTTTATACTGGGGAAATTCGCCAGAACTCCTATGTGAAATTTCTTTATAAGTCTTGTTTTCTCTTTACCGACTCAATTTTAAGCGTGGAGATGTTAAGGGTAATTGCCCGGGGTAAATTTTCACCAGGATTTAATTGTCCAGAGGATATTCCCGCAGGGAGGAGGATTTTTCCGCCAGATTTCCTCGCGTTATTTAAGAACAAGGCGTTTTAAAACAAAGCTTATTATTCTAATTAAACGGCCATTTTGTTTAGTTAATCGTTCTTAAGGAATTAATACAAAAAATCAAAACTTAAGCGTAAAGAGCAAGGTTTTGTGGAGGGGGAAACTCCTTTCATATACGTAATAATTTCTGTTCGTTTTAATTTTTGATGTTACTCCTTAATTTCAGTTGAAAACTTGTTTTTTAAATTTAATTTCTGATCGTTTTTAAATACTACCGGAAAAATACGGTTCAGTCTCCATGAAACATTCCGGCACTTATGTATTATACGCCACTCACTCAAGTTTACGCTGCGTAAAACTCGAGAACAAACCAGTTTCTTTGTTAGTTCATTTCACCTTAGCTTGAGCGAAGACAAGTGACAGAATAGATCGGAAATAAATAATTTGAGCTATATATTTGCACATGAGGGGGGGGGGTAAAATATTGGGGCATTTTGAAGTCAGAAAACAATTCTTACGTCATAATATGCAGAATAATTGTACCTAACACATTGTGCATGTATACCCAATATACCTTAACCCCCCCCCCCTTATTGTGCAAATATGTAGCTCAAGTTTGTTTCTAAAGTAACGAAGAAACTAACGAATAAACCGGTTTATTCTCGAGTTTTAAACAGCGTAAACTTGAGTGAGTGGCGTATGATACACAAGTGCCGGAATGTTTCATGGAGACTGAACCGTATTTTTCCGGTATTATTTAAAAACACTCAGAAATTAAAACGGACAGAAATTATTACGCATATGAAAGGAGTTTCC
Organism: Artemia sp. Qi Xiang Cuo; assembly: GCF_049724085.1. Taxonomy (NCBI): domain Eukaryota; kingdom Metazoa; phylum Arthropoda; class Branchiopoda; order Anostraca; family Artemiidae; genus Artemia; species Artemia sp. Qi Xiang Cuo. The sequence goes on from NC_142801.1 coordinate 14,907,962, forward strand.
CCCTCCACAAAACCTTGCTCTTTACGCTAAAGTGTTGATTATTTGTACGGATTCCTTAAGAACGATTCATTAAACACAATGGTCGTTTAATTAGAATAATAAGCTTTGTTTTAAAATTCTATAAAAAAAAACTTAACGTAAAGAGCGAGGTCTTGAGAAGGAGGTAATCCCTTTCATGTACACAATAATTTCTGTTCGTTTTAAGTTCTGATACGGCTCCTTACTTTCAGTTGAAAAACTTCTTTTTTATTTAATTACTTAAAGATAGTATTTGTTAAAGAGTAGCATACGGAACAAGTTTTTTAAAGAAAAGTAAAGAGCCTCATTAAACCAAAAGTGAGCAGAAATAAAGTCAAATAATCTTCAAAGGAAAAAGTATGGAGTCTAATAGAAAAAAAAAGATATAAAATATTTTTTTCCAGGAAAAAGATTATATCAATAAAAACAAACAGAAGTTAATTTAAAAAATTTTTTCCACGAAACAAGTTTGCCAAAAACAGTAGAAATAAATTCAAATAATTTTCCAAGCGTCAAACTACCACAAATCACAATAAATAACAGAGTCAAACTTTAAACCAGCAAAAACTAACATGAGTAGGGCTGACAACCCCCACACCTTCTCAAGACCAGAACATAATTTGCGCTTTACTGAAAACATAATATATTTTTAATGTTTTCTCTTTTTTTACTTTAATAAATAAGACTATAAGGAATAGAATGATATCTGAATATGTATATTAACTGACAATACACGGTTATCTGTTTTTTGTTTTTTTTTAGTAAAGTGCTAATTATAGTCTGGTCTTGAGAAGACATGAGGGTTGTCAGCCCTACTCCTTTTAATTTTTGCTCGTTTTGAGTTTGACTTGGTTTTCTATTGCAATTTCTGTTCGTTTTGGGATTTCATCTATTTATTGGTGGTTTGTGGTAGTTTTACACTTGGAAGATAAAAAAACAAACTCGTAGATTATCCCAACGCTTTCGTCCGTAAAAACTTAAAAAATAAGAATTTGTTGGTTCCCAAACCCAACTATCCTTTAGAAAGGAAAGTTAAACGTTCTTAAACTATTTGGTATCATATGTTTTTAACTTATTTTGATGATTTTTTGTCTATATTTTTTTTGCTTTTTGTTTTAATTTGACGCCCGCTAGTGTGAAAAAAGTGAAAGTTCATATGGAATCTTTTCAACAAAAATAGATTTACGTTTTTTTTCAAGTTTTTAAAATACTTAGGTATGTAAATTCTCTTTTTCCTTATCCTTAGTACTTCTGAACGAAACTAACTGGATGGTAAGCGCATAGAACCGCTACTGCTACTCCAGCCACTAATCCTATTGCAACTAATACTAAGGCTAACAGTATTAAGACGAAAATTGTAGGAAGTGTGAGGTGGAAGTTGAACTAAATTACAGCTATGAATCTACAGGTTATCATTAAAGCACATCGGCGATTGATATAGCAACGACTGCTAATAACTGCTAAAAATGCTAATACTGCTGCTGCTGCTAGTACTAGTGCTATTACTGTTAATACTACTACTAGTCCTGAAACTAGTACTCCTACTACTGCTGCAGTGACTACTATGACAACTATGACTAAGGGTATGAAGTTTGGATTTTCAGGGAATGTTGAGGGGGGAGGTTTAACTGAATCACTTCACACCATGTGCATGCAGGTTGCCAAAAGAGCGCATCACCAATATCTTAGGAACAGCTTGGTTTGTGAAGTTGAAGTTTACAGGGCTTGTCGTGGGGGATGCTTAACTAACCAAAAGGCAATATTTGTATCCTACTATTACCACTACTGCTACTTCTTTTAATACTGCTATTACTGCTGCTAAAGCTAAGGCTACTTCTACTAAAGCTAAGGGTAATAAGACGAAAATTTTGGGGAATATTGTAACAGTGCTAATCTAAATGAAAACGCACTATATGCATACAATGTTGTCAAGAGGCGTATCAGCAATGCTTCAGGAGCGGTTTATGGTATTAAGTTGAAACTTTCAGCTTGTGTTGATGGGGATGTTGAAGAATACCAAAGGTACTTTATGCATACTACTATTAATACTGGTGCTACAACTATTGCTACCACACAAGCTAAGGATATTAAGGTAAAGCCTTCAAGGAATGTTTAGGCGGATGTTGATCTAAATTAAAACGAACTGGAAGCATGTAGATTGTCAGAAGGGCGTAACAGTAATATCTCAGGAACGGCTCACATTATCAAGTTGGAACTTTCAGAGTGTGCCGTGGCGGGTTTTGAACTAACCTAAATGCAGCATGTTTATACTACTAACATTACTACTACGGTTGCTGTAATTAATGAGGCTAAGCGTATTAAGATGAAACTTGTATGTAATGTTTAGAGGGAGTTAAAATTAAGCGAAAAAACTATATGCATATTGGTTTTCTAAAGGGCATAGAAGCAATATCAGACAGCGCAGTGCTGTCATAGATAGCAATAGTATAAAGTCTTTTAAAATAGCTCCTTCGATTAGAAATTAAAAGTTCGAGTGCCCTTTTTAAGCGTCAAGAGTGATTGGAGGACAAGTAGTCCCCCTCCCAAGTCCATTAATTCTCCAAACACATCCAATCAAAATAATGTGATAGTTATTTTGTTCAGCAAAGTTGAAACGTCCAGTAACTATATCTCTAAGGATTTTGGGGATGTCAACCCCCAGTATTAATGCAAATTTCCCCTTGCCAGGTGCGAATCTCCAGCATTTTGATTGGGGGGGGGGGGCACGAGGGGTCCAGATCTGGATAGTCAAAGGGCATTGGATGTATATTATTTTTTTCTCCCCATTATTGGGGGGGGGGCAACTGCCCCCCCCTTGCCACCCCCAAACGACGCTCCTGCCCCTTGCTTATATACGGTATTGCCCCTTGCTTATATACAGGAAGGATGGGGTACATAAGACAGGGATTAGGGCTGATGATGAATAAGGGAGCGGCTAAGTCTTGTTTAGGCTGGGAAAGTATTAATAATAGAATACTAATTATTCATTTTATGATCAAAAAGTTCAGGGTATCAATTATAGTAGTATATGGCCCTGTAGAACCGACTGACGGAGATACTAGTGACTCAGATGAATTTTAGTTACAGGAGCAAATAGACAGGGTCCCAGGTAGAAATATGGTAGAAGTATTCTAAATACTTTTATAGGTCCAGGTAGGGTCCCAGGTAGAAGTATTATATTAATAATAGAATATTAATTCCTCATTTTATGATTAAAAAGTTCAGGGTATCATTTATAGTAGTATATAGCCCTGTAGAGCCGACTGACGGAGATACTAGTGACTCAGATGAATTTTACTTACAGTTACAGGAGCAAATAGACAGAGTCCCAGGTAGAAATATGGTGTTTTTACTAGGAGATTTTAACGCCAAGGTCGGTAGAAATAGGGATAGATGGTATCCTAGCCTAGAGAAATTTGGTGTAGAAAAAGAAAACAGTAATTGCTACAGACTTTTGTCTGTAGCCCCAGACTACAGATTAATGGCTACAGACTACAAATTAAGTTGAAACTGTCAAGGCGTGTTGAGAGGGACATTAAACAACCCAAACGGCACTCTGTTCACACTGCTACTACTGATTCTGTTGTCACTGTTATTATTGTTACTACGTCTACTACTACTGAGGCTAAGGGTAGGAATTTGAAACTTTCAGGGAATGTTTAGAGGGATGTTGAACTAAATAAAAATAATCTGTGCAACAAATTTATAAAGCACGCTATGTGGATACAGACTAGTAAAAGGCCGTAACAGCTATATTTCAGGAACAGCTTAGAGTTCAAATTGAAGCTTTCAGTGCATGCGAGGGGGATGTTGCGCCAACGTAATATGTATACTATTCAAGGCTAAGAGTATTGAGGAAACATGTTCAGAAAATGTTAGGGGATATGTTAAATTAAATTGAACCACGCTGTATGTATGCAGGCTGTCAAATGGCCGTATCAGCAGCATATCAAGAACGGCATAGAGTAGTAGGCTAAAACTTTCAGAGCTTGCTCAGGGGTATGTTGAGCTAATAAAACATGCATTATGTGCATACTACTGGTAGTAGTAACGTAGCCACTGCTGTTAGCAGTTATATTACTAAGTTTAATGGTTTCTATGTGGATCTTTTAGGGACTGTTGAAGGGATTTTAGGCTAAATAAAAATACGTTATGTGCATGCAGGTTATCAACAGGACATATCAGAAATATCTAAGAAACAGCTTAAAGTGCTAAGTTGAAACTATCAGGGCCTGAGGAAGGGACGTTTTACCAGAACAAAAAGGCACAATGTGAATATCATTACTGCTTGCAACTATTATCACTAATACTATTCATGTTGCTTCTGCTATTACTTCTGCTAAGGTATATGGTATAAAAGTCACACCCTAGAATAGGGTATAAAATAGAAACTTTCACAGAAAGTGTTCTTGCTTTAATACTGAATCAAAAGGTACTGTGTATGTAGGCCTACTGGTTGCCAATATTTTTTTTTTATTTTTTTTTTTATTTAAAAGCGGGTTACAATAAATAAATAAACAAACTTTTCATTAAAAAAAACACTATCTAATACATTACTGCATGCCGGACAACCCCCCCCCCCAAAAAAAAAAATTCTTTTATTTCCTTGGACCCTAACATAACCCAACCAAAAAACAAATAAATATATTCTCTCGCTTCACTCTCCCACCCCTCCGATAATCAAATCAAGAAGTGGGAACTTGAGAATCATCTACACAAACAACCCAACACACCTCACAACATTCCCAAAAAAAAAAAATAATCACTCATCCATTCAAAACCCAAACAATCATCTCACCAACAAACGTTCAACCAATCATTCTCTACACACAACCTCTAAAATCTTCCGTATTGAGCAAAACAACTAACCCTGAGGGAATTTCGAAATTCAACCAATTCGTTCTTGTTTTATATCCCCTCGGGAAGTTTGTTCCAGACAGCCGGGCCAGAAAAACCGATAGAAATGTTGACCAGGGAACGGGATTCGTATTGAATGAGCATACCTTGTCTCATACGCATGTTGAGCTTCAGTAAATCCAATCGAGAAACATGCAGGTAGCAGGTTATTAAAACCTTTAAACATGAATAATGCCGTCTAAAACTTAACTAGGCTGAACAGTGGCAGGATCTTAATACCGTCGTATTGCGTTCGAACCGAGTCAGAGCCTCGCATTCCAGATAAAACACGAACAGCTTTAGTTTGTAGAACTCTCAGTGGCAGTAGATAAGTATTAAATGTCGCTGACCATACACTTACACAATATAACAGATACGGACGAAGTAGCGAGAAATACAGAATTCTTAAAATTTTAGGAGGGAAAAAATGCTTCGGTTTCCGCAGCATTCCAACATTCCTGGTGATGTTAGTACACAGTTATTCAATATGAGATTTAAACGCAAGACATTTATTGACTTGGACACTAAGATATTTGGCATATCTATGTCTCTGGAGATATCCGCTTTCTAGTTGAATACCATGGATCCAAGGATAATAATTAGCACTTCTTCCATATAGAATAAATTTACTTTTACTATGATTCCAACATAATTTATTTACACGCATCCATCTTTCAATACAACTCATTCCTGTATTCAACAGCAGAAATAAGTCTGCCTCAGTCACAGCTGCCACTGAATACTATGTGTCATCAGCGAAGCTAGCCAATTTCATCTTTGACCGTCTAGATGCAGGTCCCACATGACTCAATATCCTTTTAAGGCAGGCATTCAGATCATTAATATAGATTAAAAACAACAATGGGCCAAGCACAGAACCCTGTGGTACTCCACATTTGACATTTATATAATCAGAATGAACACTTCCAACCATAACACAATGTTTCCTTCCACTCAAAAAAGACTAAATCAATCTGTGAAAATTACCACGAATCCCGGCATGCTCTAATTTTGATAATAATATACTATGGTCAATTGAGTCAAATGCTTTCATAATGTCCAGAAATATAGACGCAACTTTCAACCCAGAATCTAACGAATCATTGACAAATGTTGTTAAAAAAAAGCATGCTTGCTCTGTTGACATCCCATGACGAAAACCGAACTGAGTAGCTGGAAAATAAGAATTTTTATTTAAAAAATCCACCATTCTTACATAAATCAGTTTTTCAAACAGACACGATATTATTGGGAGCATTGATATCGGTCTGTAATTATTCATATCATTCTTATCAACATTCTTAAACAGCGGAACCACATGAGCACTTTTCAACCAATCCAGGTAAACTCCCCTCTTAAGCATGAATTAATCAAATACAACAGATGACCTGAAATAGTATGAGAAAACTGAACGAAGAATTCTAACACTAAAAAAATCTGACCCAGCTGCCGAATTCTTTATTGACTTCACTGTCGTCTGAAGCTCTGCAAGACTCACTGGTCTTAAAAAAAATAGAGACTTCAGCTGCCTCATCGAGAAAGTCATTATAAGAGCCATCACTTGGTGACTGTACAACACTATTAGATACACTCTTACCAATATCTGTAAATTGTGAACACATTTTATCAGCAACTTGATTATCCGATTGAGCATCTGGAATGTCAGGAATAGTTGGGGCAGCATGAGGGTTCACTACTGAGCTGATGATTCCCATGTTTTCGCCATAGGGTTTCCTTCTACTACTTTAAGTTTATTTTCAAAGTAGAGCCTTTTAGCCTCTCTTAAAAGGGTGTTAAGATTTCTGCTATAAATTTTATAAACATCTTTATCTGATTGGGATCCATTTTTAGTAGACTTTTCATAGAGCTCTTCTCTTTTATCCATCGATTTAATTTGCGCTTTCGATACCTATGATTTCTTAGCAACATCATAACGTGTACGCTTTTGTTTAAACTCTAGACTTCCATATTAAATCTGAATCAGTTTACCATACAATTTACCAAATTTATAATTAATACAATCGGTGCCATCAAGACATTCAGATGGTTCATTCGCAAGTCTAGTCCTATTCTTATGTATAGCTTTCTTATCAATTATAGGCTGTTTAACTCCGGTCCTTGACGACAACAACTAACAGCTGCACGGATCACAATAGCACAGTGATCGGAAACTTCGTTCACTAACGCTCGTCACAGGTCGCAACTAACATTCAGAAACAGATTATCAATCACAGATACAGAAGCTCCAGATATTCTAGTTGGAATATTAACAGAAGGGGAAAGACAATAACTATACATAAGATTTAAAAAACTTCTTGCCTTCGAATTCACATCTCGCATATTATTCAAATCAATATTAAAATCACCACTTATAAAGCAAGGCAATCGCGAATCAGGTATTTTATCCAACATATTATCCATCAGATCCAAAAACTCATCCACATTTCCTGAGGGGGGCGGGTCTATAAACAACAACAAGAAATATTTTCTGCCCAGAAAATTAAACCTCTAACACCATTTATTCAAAAATCATATCTCGATATACAGCAATATCCAGCCTTGGCTTAACATTATATCAGTTTTTCACATAAATTTTAAGGCCACCCTGCTGTCTTTCCGCTCGATTCGAAGAAAAACCCTATAACCTGGTATATCCAATAATGAAGACTTATGGTTATTTAGCCAAGTTTCTGTCGAAGCCATTACGTCAGGTTCCAGCCTAGATGAAATTTCACTAAGATAACTAAACGAACTATTTAAACCACGGCAATTCATACCATGCATTTTCAGCTCCTACATACCTTTCCATTTATTCAACTCATTCAGGCAAAATACTTTGAGTCAGGACACTCAACATTCATTCCATTATCAACCTGGTCTTCCTTCATGATACCCTCACTCATCTGAGAAAATTCAACACGACGACTCTCAAGCTCCCTCAATCTATTCAAATTTATCTCAACCGTTATCAAACATCGAAGACGGGCAAGAGAACGAAGCGAGAGAAACAAAACCGTTTATTTTGCCCCAAATTTTCATTCTACCATCAAGGTCCGAGAAAATAACGGGGCCATAACCAGACACCAAAAACACAAATACCTACAACAAATAAGAATAAAATTAAATAAAACACGAACTAATGAACGATAACAGCCTTATACAAAGCCACATCCAAATCACGCTAAACTCATATATGTAAGGGCTACTAGCCAAATATACATAACTTTACCATACACAAGAAAAAAAAATAATAATGTAACTTAACAAAACATCTCTCGTTTTACGAGAGATAACTCTTCCTGTAACGAAGAAAAATCCTTCTTATATGAATAAATATACGAAGAGAAGATATAAAGAAAAAAAAAACAACATCAACACGCAGATTTCATAGCTTCATACCATCCCACTTTTTTAACTTCCCCGTTTTCACGAATACATAATACCGGTGGAACCACCGGAGGCATCCAAATTGGGATCCCCCTTCCTTGAAAAATCTTCCTTTTCTCAAGCAGTTCTTTCCTAATCAATCTAACTTCCTTGCTGACGACATCACTCACAAAAAACTGGTTTGCTAAAACCGAAGTCTTCCTTTCAATTTCTTCGCATTACTCATAATAGCAAATCGGTTTTGATATTCCGCAGTTTTAATCTTTACGAAGTTGTCCGCAACTTGAACAACAGAAAAAGATGGAATATCAGAAGCAGGAATCCCGAGCCCATAAACTAGTACACGTTTGACAGTGCTTTTAGCATCTACACTCGGTCCAGTCTTATCATTCCAGAACAGAACATTATTCTTCTTATCCCTATTTTTGGCCAACATCGACTGGTTCTTTTAACAGGGCAACTTGAGTTCATTTATATAATCTCCTGTGCATGCGTCTTATCAGTCAGTTTACCCACTTCATCATTAGTTTTGCTTGCATTAGCTTCAATAACCTCACACCGCGAACCAAAGTGACTATTGATTTTTTTATATTCTCCATGTCGGATTCTACGGTTTTCAGTGATTTCTTAATATCCGAAACATCTTTTTGTAAAGTTTGTAACATTTGTAAAATCATGAAAATGTTATCAGCATTTGTCTTTTCACATTCTCACACAAGACTAACATCGAAAGTTGTGTCCATTCCTGAGACTTCATCATGAGGCCTTTTCTGGCCTGTCTACTGGAGTAGATTTGTTAATTTCCCCAGCTTCTTGGGATTGAGATACATCTAAATCATCCTGTTTCAGTTTCTTGTGGTCGTTATTCCCTTTATTCTTCTTCTTATTCCCAATTCTTGACTAATAAGTAAAGATCTGGGTTACCTTAATCGGTACCTATTTTTTACCCACGCGATTCTAGCGTGCTATACATCAGCCGTTAAAAGGCACGGCAAATACCATTGATCCAAATTCAGCTACGGTCTTCAAAAAAAAAAAATCTGCTCTTTTACTCTTTGGGCAAACAGCTACGAAATTATCTGTATAACATCGGCAATTCTACAATGCAATTTGGCCAGCACTAACCCGCACAGAGATGTTAACGCGATGAATACATTATCGCAACTTAATAGGACGTCTCAGCAATATCTCAAGAACGACTCGGGGTATTAAGTTGAAACTATCAGGACCAGTACTATTACTTCTTCTGCCTCTCACTATTAAACTACATCAAAAGAGTGTGATTGCATCCAGGTTGTCAAAAGAGCATAGATGCAGTTTTTCTTGAATGGCATTCAGTTTTATTTTTCAGGATAAGTTGAGGAGGTATAAAACTAATTTAAACATTACGATGTTTGGCCAGATTTCCAAAAGGATGTATGATATTAAAATCCATGAACATTTTTCTTCAACGTATAATAGTAAGCCAAATTATTGGTTCTTAAAGAAAAATTATGAAAAACTTAATATTCTTTTTTTCCATAAAAACGATTGTATCAATAAAAAAACTAACAGAAGTTAGTTTAAAAAACTTTTTCCACAAAATAAGTTTTTCAAAGAAAAGTAACCAGGTTCCGTTGATAGGTGCGACACAAGGTGTTGCTTGGCCGACCGAGGATTCCCTGAGGTTGCCATTCTAAGATCTGTCTTGCGATCTTATCGTCCTTCATACGGATCGCGTGCCCGAGGTATAGCCACCTTCGTTGCCCAATGACATCTGTAACTATGGGCTGGCATGAGATAGAGCAAACTATATGGTTTGTGACGTGATCCCTCCAGTCGACGTTCAGAATTCTCCAAAGGCAGTGGTTTTTGAAGACAAGAGTCCGTCTCTCTTGTTGCACATTTAATTTCCGGCACTCTCTGCTGCAGAGAAGTCCAGAAAGGACCTTGCTATTAAATAGCCTCATTTTTAATTTCGTTTTTAACTGGCTTGCCCTATCCTTAGCTGCACTTCCCGCTCACTTGACCCTGAAATTTCCACTGTTTTGCCGAGGTACCTGAACTCTACGACCTGCTCAACAGTTGAGTCTCCTCACTTTATAAAAAGGAATCATTTGTTGCCATGCTCTTTGTCTTCTCTGTGTTAATCTTGAGGCCAATTTTGCCCACAATTTCACGGATAGTATTAAGAAGATCCTGGAGTTTAGTCTTGTTACTTTCCATCAACGCAATATCGTCAGCAAAATTGTGGTCGACTAGCTTTTTGGCTTCTCCAAATTGGATGCCAAACCTTTACAATCACTGCATAAAGTTTATAGTGAGGACGAAGAGGAACGGAGAAAGAACATGTTTTATGCCGGACATTAAGCCGCTACATTAAACCAAAAATGAGCATATATAAAGTTATAACGTTGGTAGACTCCGGGATGAGAATTTGAGAGAAATTTTCCAGGAACAGCTGAATGCTAACTGAGGAGTTTAAAATTAAACATTGTAGAAGATCGATTGAATAATTTTGGGAAAATAATTTGTGAAATTGCTGGTAGTATCTTAGGGAAGAAAGTTAGGAACGCAGCTAGAAATATTAATGAAAATGTTTTACCTTTAATAGAGAGCAGAAGGGGATTGTAAAAAAAATTATATGAGTGATAAATCATGTGAAAATGAGAGGAATGTAAAGAAAGTGCAGAAAGCGTCGAAATATGAACTAAGGAGGTGTAAAATGGATGCCAGGAATAAAATTACCGGAGATCCAAAAGATGTACCTAGACGGCGTAATAGTAAAATATTGTACCAGTCCTGGCATGTTAAAAAATTGAAGAGAATAGTAAATCTCGACTTGCCCCAGTTAAAGATAGGAACGGGGCCACAATTAGTGATAAGGGTTAGAGAGATGGGCAAAATATTTGGGAATTTGCTCAAAGGGATAGATATACAGGAAAAGATATAGAGGAAAATGAAAAAGTTTGTGGCACCTTGAATGTGAAGAAAGATATATTTTGCGAGGGATAATCATTAACAATACTAAAAGGATTGAAGAAAAATGAGGGTCTAGGTGCTGATAGTGTGGTAAATGCGTTTCCTAAGTATGATGGCTGTGAGGTTAGAAAAAAGCTACTGAAGATTATTAACATGATTTTTGAAAGGGAGGAAGTACCTAGCAATTTACCTAGCAAACCCCTGTATAAGAAAAAGTGATAAGAGTGAGTGTGATTATTAAAGAGGCATTAGCCAGGTTTCTGTATGTAGCAACTGTAAAGTACCTGAGTCATCAAACACCTTTAGCCCTCAGTTTTATAGATTATGAGCAAGCGTTTGATCCAGATGGTAGAAGAGCTTTAGTGAAGGTCTTATCCTTATAAGGTATAGGCTACCAGACGAATACATTAAAGTGATTATTACTATTTACGAGAATGACTCTGCTGCGGTTAAGGTTGGAAATGAGGTTAGTAGCTTGTATCATATTAAATCAGGAGTTAAGAAGGGTTGTGTTCTAACCCCGTTTATATAGATAATTTTGATGCACTTTGTCTTAAGGAGCACAGGGAAGGTAATGGGAGAACACGGAATCAAATGAGGAAGAAAAAATTTCCTGGATTTAGACTATGATGATGATTTAAGCATCCTAAATGAAAGTGTGAGCAAATTGAATGAACTGTTAGAGGTTTTACGAATTCAGGGTGCTAGAACAGGTTTAAAAATTAATGTTAAGTAGACTAAGTTGCTAATGCTAGGAATAAGGGAAGATGAAAAGGTGACGTATCAAACTGTAAGTAAGGAGTGACCCGGCTCAATAGTAACCGAAACTCTAAAAAACGGAATTTTGATACCAATAGATACGTCAGAATAATCGGATTTTTATGCTTATTTCAAATATATAAGTTTCATCAAGATTAGTCGTAACCATCAAAACTTACGCGCCTGAGAAAATTTGCCTTATTTTCGAAAAGTGTGGGAAACAACCCGTAAAAGTCATAGAACTTTAATGAAACACACCATCAGATTCAGCATATCATAGAACCTACTACAGAGGTTTCAAGCTCCTATCTGCAAAAATGTGGAATTTTGTAATTTTTGCCAGAAGAAAGATCACGGATGAGTGTTTTTTTTTTTTCAAGGGGTGATCGTATCGATCTAGTAGTCCTAGAATATCGTAAGAGGGTTCATTCGAACGGAAATTAAAAGTTCTAGTGCCCTTTTTAAGTGACCAAAAAAATTGGAGGGCAACTTGGCCCCCTCCCACGCTCATTTTTTCCCGAAGTCACCCAATCAAAATTTTGAGATAGCCATTTTGTTCAGCATAGTCGAAAATCTAATTAATATGTCTTTGAGGATGACTTTATCCCCCACAGCTCCTGGGAGAAAGGCTGAAAGTTATAAACATTGCCCATTGTTTACATATAGTATTGGTTATTGGGAAGTATACAGGCGTTTTCAGGAGGAATTTTTTTTCTACTGGGGTTCGGGTTTGGAGTAGGGGTTACGGGGGAGGATCTTTCCATGGAGGATATTTTCATGGGGGAAGGGACATTTTTATGAAGGGGGCGCCAGATGTCCCAGCATGATTTAAAAAAAAGATCAGAAATTAAATAAAAAAACAAGTTTTTTTCAACTGAAAGTAAGGAGCAACATAAAAACTTAAAACAAATAGAAATTATTAAGTTTATGAGGGGGTTCGCCCCATATACAATACCTCGCTCTTTACGCTAAAGTGTTTTTAGTACTTTCAAAAGAGCTATCTATTCTAATTAACCGGCCTTTGTAATTCAGGGGTTCGTGATTCTAACAAAATTCGAACTTTAGCGTAAAGAGCAAAGTATTGAATAGGGAGCCAACTCCCTAATATACGTAATAAAAACACATGAATATAGAAATTCGTTACGTAAGTTAATTCGTAAGTTACGTTAGAGCAAAATTTCGGGAAAGCCAATAAGCCAAAAAAAGGAAAATTAATATGCGAATTTCGTTTTAATTATTCATGTACGGTGAGCCAAAATCAAAGCTGCATTAATTCAAAAACGTTCAGAAATTAAATTAAAAAAACAAGTTTTTTTTTAACTGAAAGTAAGGAGCGACATTAAAACTTAAACGAATAGAAATTATTCCTTATAAGGGGCTGTACCCTCCTCAACGCCTCGCTCTTTACGCTAAAGTTTCAATCTGTCTCACAAGATTATTTTTTTAAATAATAAAAAAAAACTTTAGCGTAAAGAGCCAGGCGTTGAGAAGGGGACAGCCCCTTTCATATACGGAATAATCTCTGTTAGTTTTAAGTTTTAATGTCGCTCCTTACTTTCAGTTAAAAAATTTTGTTTTTTTTAGTTAATTATTAGTAAAGTCGGTGGGTGCGGTGAAGATATTAAAAGTAGAATAGCAAAGGCCAAAGGTGCTTTTTTTCACAGTTGAAAAAAGTTTGGAATAATAGGAATATAAGTCTGCGAACCAAGATTAGAAAATTGGAAGCTATGGTGATGACAGTGGTCAAATATGGCTCTGGAGCATGGGCTTTGAAAACGGAGGAATATTTGCCAGATGTTTTCCAGAGAAATTGCCTACGGATTATTTTGGGCACCCGACTAACTGAACGCACTTCAAACAGTGGACTGTACGAAAAGTGTAGTTCAATGCCGCTTTATAGGGCTATAAGGAGATAGAGTTTGAGATGTTTAGGACAGGTTCTGCGGATGAAGGATGACAGATTTCCAGAAAGTGTCGTTTTCGGCCAATCTTCAAAGGCTAAACGGAAAGCAGGTCGTCCTCGGTAGGGCTAAGAGGAAATCGTAAGGAAAGATTTAAGGGAAATGAGAACTTCCTGGGAAGGTTTAAAGAGAGAGGCTTTGAACAGATTGGGATGCAGGAGCAGAGTGCGTAGCTGTGTTGGCCTGAGGTAGCTTGGTGTTACGGTGAGTTATTAGTAGTAGTAGTAGTAGTAGCTAGAAATAGGGATTATTTTCAGTAAAGTACAAACATCCGAAAGTAAAACTTTTGAATGAATTGCGACATTAAGATTGACAATGTTCCTATGAGATCTTTCTTTGTCTAAGCAAAAATGCATTCTATTTCAAAGGCAAAAATTCTCCGAGAAACATTATTAGGTTAAGACCTGTTCTCTCTGAAATGATTTTATGAAATTGAGGGAGCTAATTTCTTTTATTGCACGAATTCTCTTTCTATGACATTTTAAAAATCAACCCCTTTATCTCTCTCTATCTCCCTCCCTCTCTTTTGATTTGTTCAAATCATGGAATTGTTGTTGCAGTTCTTGAGTATTCGTGACAATTTCTAAGAGTGGCTTTTATTGAGCCAGAGAATTCAAATAAGCAAATTTTCTTTCTTTGAAATTCTTCGGTTTTGAATAAAAAATTGAAACTATAAGTTTTTTTTTTCAAATGAGAGCATAGAGTCACATTAGAACGATGAGGAATTATCTTGTATAAGAGGAGATCTACGCTTTCCTACCTTCACGCACGCTCCTTGCGCTAACGTTTTACTAGTACTTCACTAAAAGGATTTTTTTTAGTTCTATAAACATTGGAAGATGGAAAACTTTACTTACTACAGCAAATGGGCAAAGTACTGGGCAATATGGGCAATAATACATTTTATGTATATCCCATTATTTTTATGTTTTGCAATAGTTCCCGAGGTATTGGATAAATGACTCAAAGTCTAGCTTAAACAAGGGGAGTTACATGGGGAGGGGAAACATTATACATAGCAAAATTTATATTTGTTTTAAGCTTTAATGGCTCTAATGTCGTTCTATATTTTCCCTTGAAGTACTTTTTTCTGCTTGTTTTTACACCATGCCCAGGGCTAACGCAAATGTGATTGGAGCTACCGCCTCCTCGAGACCATAATCTTTATAATAAAATTCAACTCTTGCATGGTATGCCTTTTGAGAAAAGGCCTGTTCACTTCATTTTTTTTTTCAAATTGAAAAAGAGAATTTCAAAAATAACCTTCTGTTTTCACAATAAGAGGGAATTTTCACCATCTCCCCCCCCCCTATTGTACGCTTCGTGCTATATTATCTCCCTCTTTTGGGTGAAGTTGTTAGTTTGCGCCGTAAAATGGCAGAGAAAGCCACTCTGTTTTAGTCCAAACCTCTGCAATACGATTCTCTGATATGCTGAACGTAATGTAATGTTTATCAAGATTACTCGCTTTTTTCGGTAATTAAATAAAAAAAACAAGTTTTTTTAACTGAAAGTAAGGAACGACGTTAAAACTTAAAACGAACAGAAATTATTCCGTATATGAAGGGGGCTGTCCCCTCCTCAACGCCTCGCTCTTTACGCAAAAGTTTTTTTATTTGTAAAAAAAATAGAGTTGTGAGAAAGTCAAACTTTAGCGTAAAGAGCGAGGCGTTGAGGAGGGGACAGCCCCCGTCATATACGGAATAATTTCTGTTCGTTTTAAGTTTTAACGTCGTTCCTTACTTTCAGTTAAAAAACTTGTTTTTTTTATTTAATTTTTGAACGTTTTTGAATTAATGCAGGTTTTGATTTTGGCTCACCGTACATGAATAATTAAAACAAAATTTGCATATTATATTTGGTTAAATGGCTTTCTCGAAACTTGTTTAATTTTATTTACGAACGTTTTTATTAGTAATAAATATACGTAACTTAGAATTAACTTACGTAACGAACTTCTATATTCATAAATTTTTAACACGTATATTAGGGGGTTCGCCCCCTAGTCAATACCCTGCTCTTTAAACTATAGTTCGAATTTTTTTTCCAGTTCTTTAAAAATGACCTCTTAATCACAATCAGTTGACCAGTTGAAAAACTTATTTTTTTTTTATTTAATTCCTGATCTTTTTCTTTAATAATGCTGGGAAATCCGGCGCCCCCTTCATAGCAATGTCCCTTCCCCCATGAAAACTTCCTTCATGGAAAGATCCTTCGATATAGCCCCCGACCCTCTCCTTCCCCCACCTACCAGAAAAAATCTCCTCTGAAAAAGTCTGTATACTTCCCAATAACCAATACTATATGTTAACATTGAGTAAAATTAATAACTTTCAGCCCTCCCCCTGGAGACTTTGGGGGATCAAGTCATCCTAAAAGACATTTTTATCATATTTTCGACCATGCTGAACAAAATGGCTATCTCAAAATTTTGATCAGGTGACTTTGGGAAAAAAATGAGCGTGGGAGGGGGCCTAGTTGCCCTCTATTTTTTTGGTAACTTAAAAAGGGCAATATAAATTTTAATTTCCGTTCCAATGAGCCCTCCCACTATTTTCTAGGACCAATGGGTCGATACGAACACCCCTGGTAAAAAAAAAACAAACAAAAAAAAAAAAAAACAACACGCATCCGTGATCTTTCTTCTGGCAAAAAATGCAAAAATCCACATTTTTGTAGATAGGAGCTTGAAACCTCTACATTAGGGTTCTCTGATACGCTGAATATGATGGTGTGATTTTCATTAAGGTTCTATAACTTTTAGGGGTCTTTCCCCTTTTTTTTGAAAATCAGCCAAATTTTCTCAGGCGCGTAACTTTTGATGGGTAGCTCTAAACTTGATGAAAGTTATATATTTGAAATCAGCATTGAAATCTGATTCTTTTGATATATCTATTGGTATCAAAAACCCGTTTTCTAGAGTTTCGGTTACCATTGAGCCGGGTCGCTCCTTACTTACAGTTCGTTACCACGAACTGTTTGATATTTCACCTTGTCGTCAAAAATTTGGCAATTTTCCTCAGGCCCGTAATTTTCGTGCCTAACATTAAAATTATAACTTTCTATTTTTGAACTCACTATAAAAAGTTTCGGTTAATATTAGCATGATTAACTCCTTACTTACAGTTGATTAACCATAACTGTTTGAATCTAAACATGTAAAACTCACTAAGTGTAGTTATCCACCAAAAATTACGAGCTTCAGAAAGTTCGCCTAACTTTTGAAAGAAGGGGGAAATCCCCCTCCCCCTCCAAAAAAATGGTTCAAATTTTATGGAAAACATCAACATGTAAGAAAAACCTAAAGCCAACATCTACAAAACATGAAATTTCCAATTTTTCCAAAGAAGGATACTCATGCAATTAACTTTCTAAATATATCCTATCTTACCTAATGCCCTTTTAAACTAATCGTTTACTAGGTAGCCCTATAAAAATATGGTTTTGACCCGGCTTTCAGCAACATAAATGTTTTACCACCAAATGTTCAGAAAATTCGCTTCATGATAAATTCAAAATCGGCTTTGCAAAAATACCCCTTTCTTCAGAGAAAAGGGGGGGGGGGGTCTTGAACTTAAAATTTTACAAAATTTTCTGGATTGATAGGTATTTTCCTATTAATTCAAGTCCTAAGAGACCAAAATGACATCATAATTGGAATATTTCGTCGCTTAGTACCCCATTTCCACCCAAGCAAGGTCAGAGGAGATAAAAATTCAGAATCTTAATTTGTGCAGTATTTGGTGGATTCACTGGTCGTTTCCTGTAATTTCGGTCTGGGGAGACCAAAAATGACATCAGAATTGAAAAAATGTTAGTATCTCATTTCCACCTTAGGTGAGGTAAAAAAAAGGTAAAAATGTCATTTGTGGTATTGTGATAATATAAAACAATATTAAAAAAAAAAATATATAATTGAAAGGTCGTTTCCTATCAATTCAAGTCCGGGAAGACCAAAGAGGTTTTCAAATTTGGAAATTTCATGGCCAAGCAAAATGAATCAATTTCCGCCCAAGCAAGGTCAGAGGGGGATAACAAATCTGAATCTTAATTATGCAGTATTTGATGGATTGAACGTTCTTTTCTTATTGATTCAATACCGCAAATGACATCAAAATTAGAAAACTCCATCACTTAGTACCCCGTTTCTGCATTAGCGAGGTTAGAAGGGGTAAAACCACCATTTGTGGTATTATAATAATATAATACATAATTGAAAAATAAAATTGGGGAAATGGAGTAGCTTGTGATGGAATTTTTCAATTCTGATATTATTTTTGGTCTCCCCGGACTTGAATTAATGCAAAACGACCTTTCAATCTAGAAAATATTGCAGAAACTTAAATTAAAGATTTCCCCTCTTTCCCCCTCTCCTCTGAAAAAAGGAGTATTTCTGCACGGCTGATTTTGGCCGTTTTTGGATATGTTCTTAAGCAAATTTTTCGAACATTTTGGTGCCAAAAATATTTCTGTTGCTCAAATGCCGAGGTTTGGCCTTTTTTTTGTAGTTTTACTGGACTATAGGTTGCTGCATATCAAAATTGATAATACTACAGGAGAGTGCCGCATCCTGGCTTGAATGTTTTTCTTGCTCGAGGCCGAAATGTTTCTGAGCAAAATTCTGGGTACTATTGAATAGGTTTTAACATAAAACCATAGTCTCAGACAGGGGCGTATCCATGATTCTTTTTTTTTGGGGGGGGGGCAAAATAGGTTGATCTGATATAAAAAATTAGGGGGGGCGCAAAATAGGTTAATCCAATAAACTTGCGTTAGGAGCAAGTTTAATTAACGTAAACTTGAGTTAATTAAGTAAATTACACTACTTTAGACTACGCTAGGGGGGGGGGGGATATCCCCCTGGATCCGCCACTGGTCTCAGAAGCCGTACTGGTGTGCAGTATTTCATTTGTTTCTAGCATAAACGCAGTCCTCAAAAATGAACCGTCATTAAAAATCATGTATCCTAATAAATTAACGACTATAGAGTATCCCATAGTTATATATTATCTATGAGAGATAATGTCTTTATATTTTATTAAATAAAAAAAGTAAGTTTTTTTAACTGAAAGTAAGAAGCAACATTAAAACTCAAAACGGACAGAAGCTATTCAGTAAACGAAGGGTAGCCCCCTCCTCAACACCTAGCTCTTTATGCTAAAGCAGTTAGCACTTTTAAAACAGCTTCCTATTCTAATTAAACGATCCTTGTGTTTCAGTAGCCGTTCTTCAAAAAATGGAAAAAAACAGTCAAACTGTAGTGTAAAGAGTCAGGAATTGAAAGTGGGGCAACCCTTCATATACGAAATAATTTCTGTTCGTTTTGAGTATTAATGTTGCACCTGACTTTGATTTGAAAAAAATTTGTGTTTTAAAATTTAATTTCTGATTGTTTTTCAAATAATGCCAGTAAATCTGGATCACCCTCCATGAAATATACCTCCCCCCCTCTCACGGAAAAATCCTCCGTGGAAATTTCCTCCTATTTAAAGTGCATCCCCCCCGTGAAACTCCCTCCAGACAGTTTCATCCTCGTTGAAAATCCTCCCGCCCCCGTAAAATTTCTTGCGAGCGATTCAGCCTGAAAAATTCTCCTTAGCATACTTTCATTTGAAAAAGTATAAAAATACTTTAATTTCTAATTGTTTCGTCAGTCACTCTGGAAATGCCCCGTTCTGTGGATTTTTTTTTTTTTTTACCGAAAATCAAAAAACGTGGAGAATAGCCCCCGGACAATGCCACAGGAACGTTTCCACATGCAAAATTGAGTTGGCAAAGAGAATTTAAGACAATTAAAAAGAATTTCCTATAGAAATTCTATCAAATCCCTCCAGCTTAAAATTTCTCCCCCAGAAATTTCCATCCTCAAAGAAGATTCTCCTTATGGAAATCCAGCCCAAGCAAAAAACCCACCGAAAATGTCTGTATACTTGAAAGGTGTGCCACCGAAAAGTGTCTGTAAACATTGAGCAAATTTCATAGCTGACAGGCCTCTCTCCACGGACTGTTGGGGGTCATTTTTCCCCGAAAGATATAATTATTTGATCTTTCAATTATACTGAATAAAATGGCTATCTCAAAATTTTGATCAGGTAACTTTGGAGAAAAAGGGGGCATGGGAGGGAGTAAGTTATCCTCTAATCTCTTTGGTCACTTAAAAAGGGCACTAGAACTTGTAATTTCCGCTTGAATGCACCCTCTCCTGATATTCTAGAACCATTACTTTGATACGATCACCTGAAAAAAAAAACACGTAGCGTTCTTCAATGCCCTGAATCTGATGGTTTATTTTCATTAAAATTCATTGAATTTTAGGGGGTTTTCCCCCTATTATAAAAATCAAGCAAATTTTCTCAGGCTCGTAACTTTTGATGGGTAACACTAAACCTGATGAATTGTATATATTTGGAATCAGCACAATAAATTGATTCTTTGATGTATCTACTGATATCAAAATTCTGTTCTTAGAGTTTCGGTTACTATTTAGCCGAGTCAATACTTGCAGTTAGTTACTACGAACTGTTCGATTTACTCTTTGGATTAAAAAATCCATATTTTCCACTAAAAATTGACCCACGTGGAAAATTTTCCCCACAAAATCCCCGCGGAAAATTATCCCCGTGATAGCTCCCCCCTGGAAAATTCCCCGCATATTTGCCCTGGATAATTCCGGACGTTCATTAGAAGGTAAACTAAATGTTCTACTCACCTGTCTTAGTCGGAGGCAATGCTATTATAGCGTTGCCATAAAAGAGCCACAAGTGTTCAATGTATTAATTTTTTCCCCAGAGGCACTTCATGTGGAAGGGGTGGTCGTATAAACTTCGGAGGGTGCTCATTCAGTTGAAAATTAAAAGTTTTAGTGCCCTCTTTAAGAGTCAAAAGTGATTGAAGGGGAACAAGCCACCTCTACCGTTTTCCCCTAAACGCGTTCGATCAGAATTTTAAGATAGCTATTTTGTTCAAAATAGTAAAAAGGTCACATACCCTGTCTCCGGGGTTGACAACCCCCCTTCAAGCCCCTGGGGCAATGGCTGGGAGATATGCAGGTAGCCTATTGTTAAGATATAAGGCTTTTATGTGAAGAGTGGTCGAACAAAGTTTGGAGGGGCCTCATTCCATTAGCAATTGAAAGATCCAATGCCCTTTTGAAGATTTAGCTTACTTTTCAACCAGTTGCTGCTGAATGAGTTGTTACCGACTATAGTATTTTTAAAAAGTTACTTATTCCAGTTCAACGGCCCTTGGGTTTCAGCAGTCGTTTATAAAGAATTATGACAAAAAGTCCAATTTTAGCATAAAGAGTGAGGTTTGAGGAGAGGGTAGCCCCCTCATATATGGAATAATGTCTTTTTGTTTTAAGTTCTAATGTTACTCGTTACTTTCAGTCGAAAAAAGTGTTTTTTTTTTTAATTTAATTTTTTATTGTTTTCCAAATCATTGCTTAACCAAGATATAATGTGGGCTACCAGCCCAATCAAGATTCGATTATTTAGTCAAAATTTTCGATGAACAGTAGTTTTGTTGAATAAGTTCTTAATAATAATTTTACTAAAGAAATTCGGATGGCCGGAGACGGGTGCTCTTGTTCATATGGATGGAAGTTCTATATGACTTGGTCTTCTACATGGCTGAAGCCATCACGACCTACACAATAGTGTTCTCTGATGTTGAAATACACTGTATCCGCATGTTAAAATACATTTAGACATTTATATAGGAAAAGAGGAAAATTGCAATTTAAAATAGGTGAAAAAAGTAAATTACACAATGTACATTACACAACGAATATTGCACAACGAAAAATAAATTTTATTGCAATTTCAGATACTTTTTACTAATACAGTATCATCCAAGGGGTGTCTCATTCTCCACCCGCTGATGTATATCTAAGAGTGCCACTTTTTCGCCGCACATGTCGGATATCCGCGTCTATAGACACCTCTTGGCGGCACACATGGCACACTTTGCTCAACACAAGGTATACTTCTAGCAGACATGACTCGCCCCACCTGATGTACACTATTTTGCAAGTGTACAACCCCTGGGTGTCATTGGGTGTTATTTTCTTCCGAAGTGAATATTCTTAGCTAACGACTCTGTAATAAAACCCAAAACTTCTCCACTCTCTCAGGATATTCGGAGATTCATTAAAATAAATAAACTAATTTTTTGAATTTAGAGACACCTAATTTCTTGAACACCCTATCCTTCCATCGATTCACACCTGGAATCTTGATTGAGGATCCATTTCCCGTACAGCAATTATACATTGCACCGCTTCTACAGCGGCAATTTCGTAACTACCCCCCTTTATTTATCTTACTATCCCGCGCATGTATGAACTGAGATACAACAGGAGATATACTTTTGGTTCCTTAGTTGATATGTCATGCTAGTCCATGAGTTAGTCCCTAACCTTTCTTTGAGAAGTTGAATAATACTCTAAGACAGGTGTTTGGATTTTTTTTTCTATGGGATAATGAACCGTTGCATATATTCTGGTTTATATAAAGGTAAATTAATTGTATATAAAAATTAGTCAAGATGAACCTCTTTTTTGACTTTTCCTTTGTTTTGGTATTTTAATGAATAGTGTGGCCATTTTAACGATTGTGGCATTTCACGAACTGTATGATGGGCATAAGAACCGTTTAAAGAATTAGGAAAGGGTATGTGGGCTATATATCTTGTGGGTCAAATTTGACGTATTATACTGTCGTGAACCCTTCTGTATTGGTAAAACAAGCCTGAAAATGTAAATGAAATAGATTTATTGAGTTTTTCTTGATTATTATATACTTGATATGCAGACTAACACGATTTTCAATACAACCTTACAATATGTATTTTTTTTCTGTTCCGTTATAGTTTAGCAGCATTTGTTTTATTAAATGAAATATTTCTTTCAATAGCGTCAATTGGGATGCGGGAGGAGGGGGATGTGCCCCTAATCTTTACATCAGCCTTAGAATTTGAAAAATACCTTGTTTAGGGTGTCTTCTTTGGAAAATGCCTTTTTTGATGTTTTTGTTGAAAAAATTAAAAACGAAAAATTTGCCCTTCCTAGATACATAATATATATTTCGCGCCCCCCCCCCCCCTTAATTTCAAGGTAACAAGCGAATGGCTTGTCACTCTTGTTACTTTATATATAGCAGCCTTTTAGTTTTAGACAAGCTAAATGAGGCAAAAGGGGGGTGTGGTGCTTTGCACCGAAACCACGTCATAATCCTAAAGTTTTATTATCCATCATAGTTTTTGCGTCTTTCTCACAATTTCGACGTTTCCATTAGAGTCGCTCTACCATAAAAAAGGAGCTCCTGTAGTCGTATCTGCTTGAAGTGACCATCGAAAGCTCCTTGACTCACTCATCAGAGATATTCTCGAACATTCAAATGCAGCCTTTAAGACAGGGTTGTGAAACAGAATTCAATAATATCCCGAGATTCACTTTCGAAATATCCTACGCTTGGAAAACAAATACAAAGATTATTGAATAGTAAGAATAATACGCATAAACTTTAGACAGTTTTTGAGCGTAATTTTTAATGTACATGTACATGATTTACCCAAGATCATAAACCGATGATAAGATTTTGGTAAAAATTCTAAATAGAAACAGCCCTTCTTTAAGACTACGTGAAATAAAATAGCATACAGCAAACATACATCAAAACATATATATGTTTATACATACATATAAACATTCATAAAGAAAATTGAATTCATGCTTCAATCAAAGCATTGTAGTAGATGTTGTATTACTATTAAAACAATATCTCTCCAAAGCAGCATTGAAACAGAACACTGGTCATTTCAGTTATTTGTTTTCAACTCTCTAAAGAGAGTTGGAAACTTAAAATTAAACTTAAATTAGTTTAATTAAATTTAATTGAATATTAAATTCTGGAAACGGGCTCTCTTGCTTGTTCTCATTGCTTGTTGTTCCTGCAATCATCAATAGCCTCTGCAAGATTAAGACCGTAAATAAATGGTGAAAATTAAAAAAAAAAAATCAAATTTTGGAAACTGACTCTCAAAGGTTCTACTTTATGATCTTGATTTACTTTATGCTTTACAGTTGCGTCAAGCACTGTTTTCAGCTTTTCCACGTTTTTTTTTGCAAAAAGTAATATTTCTAGACGTACCTTACCGCTTATTCGTTCAACTTGAGCAGTTAAAGCTAAATAGTTAAACCTTTTAAATTCCCTCCACCCGCAAAGAGAAGTAGGGCTAATACCCTACATGCATAGCAAATCATGCATCTGATAGTTAGTTCTAGATAGTCATTTATTCAAAATTTAGTTCTAAGATGACACAACAAGGCCTTCGGGGTTGACAAAAAGCCCCAGTGTTAATGGATTTGTTGTCCTTTAAAAAGACTGAATAGAAAATAGTTTGAATAATTTTTGGTTAATTGTGTAGGCTTCTACAACAAATGATCCATTCTCAACATCTGCCCAGCCCTTTTTGCCGTGTGCAGCTGGGTATCCCTTCCTTAGAGGCACAAAAAATAAAAAATAATACTTCAATTAGTTTCGACTATTTATATTCACGGCTCAACGTTGCAGCACTGACAAAAATGTAGTTCTGCCCTGAAAACTTCATAATTAAGAGACAACCAAAATACAAATCTTATAAAACTAGGGTTATCCAGTATGGACAGACCTAAGGTAGGTCAAAAACATGTTGTTCATATCCTTGGGGCTTTAAGTCGAGATTATTGATAGACCATTATTTGTTCCCCCTACAATTAAATTAGTTGTTTCCTAGGATGATTTCTTTAGAGATCATCAACTCTGACCATGCCTGAACTTTTGAAACACAAGGAAATTAAATAGAAGAAAGTGAAGCTCTGATTTTTTTTTGTTCATTGCTTTTAGCTGTTTGACCATAGAGTTCAATAAAACTTTAACGGCAATTTCTCATTCTGCCTCTTTTTATGAATTTTTTTATATTCTATAAATTTCTCTCGATTTTTTACTTTTAACTTTGATTCAGATTTCTTGTTTTTTTACGTTTCGTTATAATAAAGAAGCCTCTTTGAAAGTACCTTATTGAGATCAGTCAGCTTGAAATTAATTAATTAAATCTCACAACGTTTTTCTATAAACGTTGTGTAAAACTTCAGCGTAAATTTCAAACGTTAAACGAAACGTTTTACGTTTCGTTATAATAAAGAAGTCTCTTTGAAAGTACCTTATTGAGATCAGTTGGTTTGAAATTAATTAATTAAATCTCACAGCGTTTTTCTATAAACGTTGTGTAAAACTTCAACGTAAATGTAAAACGTTAAACGAAACGTTTTACGTTTCGTTATAATAAAGAAGTCTCTTTGAAAGTACCTTATTGAGATCAGTTGGCTTGAAATTAATTAATTAAATCTCACAACGTTTTTTGTCTGTAAATGTAGAATTTTTTGATTCCCAAAAACAAATGCACGCTAAAAACAAAAATGCGACTTCTTAAGCTGATAAGTGTCGTACAGTTTTTGCTTATTTTTGGCTGATTTTTTTTAGTGCATTTTATGGCTTAAATTTCGCACCAACGTCAACCAATAACTACACAATTGCATATGGAGGCCCTTTCCATTTAAAATTAAATTCTCAATCTTCCTAATTTATGAAAATATATGTGGCTGTGTAAGTTTCTATTTAACCATATCTAATAAATACTTGTAAGGAGTGGAAACCAAGTCGTATACGTATGTTCGTTAAGTTTGTCCTAAAATTAAAAAAGCAAAAATGCCGAAGTTTTTTTCAATTTAGAATTTAAAATCAATGGTAGCTCTTGATAAAAGGCCGGTGGATTACCCCTGCTTCTGAGATTATTTTATATTTATTGCATCAAAGCACGAAGATGGAGCTTAACTTTGTATTTTTGTAAAAGCAATCTAAAATAAGGATTAATATCCCAGGACGAAAAAAAAAGCCTCAATGACACTTTTGAAAACAGTTTAGACTAACACCACATGGAATTGTGTTCCTAAGAAATTAAATTTACTGAAACACACAAACAAAAACATAAAGTCCAACCCCCCCCCCCCCTCCCTCCCAAAGGATAATATGTACAATGAAATCGCAACCAGCACAACATCTTCTTTGTTAACTTTTATTGATGCGTTTTTTTTTAGGTTAGTCGGTTCAGCAAGGGAACTGTAATAAGGTTCTTCTGTTTCACCCTTTTTCTACTTTCACATATCCCGCTGTTTTTTTTCTTTTGTTTTTTTTTCTTTATGGGATTTGTAGTTTAATCGTCTAAATGAAGTCTGGCAATTATTAGAGAGACGAAACTTTTGATTGTCTTTAACCCGTGCCATCTAGAGTCATCAACCAAAATAATAGAGTGCAACCGTAAATAAAATGTTTGCTGCATTAATGTGGTATTTATCTGTTTATTTTCACCTTAAGTACGGTTGAAGATTAAAGCACTACTTTTTGCAAGATGGGCATATCTTGCAGGCCTTCATTTGTGCACTTTAATCTTTTTGTAGCCTTTGTTCTACAGATTAATATAGCCTTAAACCTATTATAATCAGCAATAGTTTAAAAACAAAGTAATCTGGCAACTCTTACTAAATTTCAATTTGGATTTAAAAAATCTTAACCTATATTGAAAGTCAAACTTTATTGAGGTAAGATTAAGGTTGTTTTGAATTTTTTCGATGATGTAGAGTAGCAGCTTCACTGGCAGTGATGCTGTTAGTTTCCTCTATTTTGCTTTTTTTATATATTTTATTTTTAATTATTAGAGCAGAACGTCACTGTCAGTGTTGCTTTTAGTTTCCTCTATTTTGTTTTTTACTTTATTTTCATTATTACTTAACAGAGTAAAACTTCCCTGTCAATAGTGCTGTCCGTTTCCTCTATTTTTCTTTTTAGCTTTTTTTACATATTTTATTTTAACTCACCGTACATGAATAATTAAAACAAAATAGGCATGCCAATTTTTCTTTTATTTGGTTAAATGGCTTTCTCGAAAGTTTTTTATTGTTTAAAAAAAATAAGAGTTGTGAGAAAGTCAAACTTTAGCGTAAAGAGCGAGGCGTCGAGGAGGGGACAGCCCCTTTCATATACGGAATAATTTCTGTTTGTTTTAAGTTTTAACGTCGTTCCTTACTTTCAGTTAAAAAAACTTGTTTTTTTTTATTTAATTTTTGAACGTTTTTGAATTAATACAGGTTTGATTTTGGCTCACCGCACATCAATAATTAAAACAAAATTTGCATATTAGTTTTAATTTTATTTGGTTAAATGGCTTTCTCGAAACTTGTTTAATTTTATTTACGAACGTTTTTATTAGTAATAAATATACGTAACTTACGAATTAACTTACGTACCGAACTTCTATATTCATATATTTTTAATACGTATGTTAGGAGGTTCACCCCCTTGTCAATACCTCGCTCTTTACGCTAAAATTCGAATTTTGTTCAAATTGTTTAAAAATCACCCCTTAATCACAGCCGCTAATTAAGTCTTAATTAAGCCGTTAATTCAAATTTCTGATCGTTTTTTTTAATAATGCTGGGAAACCCAGCGCCCCTTTCATAGAAATGTCCCTTCTCCCATGAAGACTTCCTCCGTGGGAAGGTCCTCCCTTGCAACCCCTGACTGCAATCCTTGCAGTCACTGTCAGTGTGGCTTTTAGTTTCCTCTATTTTGTTTTTTACTTTATTTTATTTATTATTACTTAATAGAGTAAAACTTCCCTGTCAATAATGCTGTCCATTTCCTCTATTTTGATTTTTAGTTTATTTTAATTATTTTAATTTTACTTACTATTGTAGAACTTCATTGTCAGTGGTGCTTTCCGTTTCCTTTATTTTATTTTACTTTTCACTTTATTTTATTTATTTAATTTTTACTTATTAGAGTAGATCTTTACTGTCAGTGGTGATGTTAGTTTCCTCTATTATACTTTTTACTATATTTTATAGTTTACCTTTGCTTTGTCACTCTTTTATTTGCCTTACCTTCAGATTTTAATTCCATTCCAAATTAATCTCTGGTGTTATTAGTTTCTAACTGAAATTAAACCCCTGTTAAAACGCTAAAGTGACATCTCTTATCAGTTTTATATTTTTTGTTTGCATAAACCTTTAATTAGATCATTCATATACTTTGAAACAAACACGAATTGAGATAAATATCCCAATGTTGTTGTTTAAAAAATAATTACGTCAGAAAAGTCCCCTCGTCTCACCCCTAGAATTTAAACTGTGTGCATCTGTCTGGATACCATTACTTAATTGTTCTTTCTCATAAATGAATGTAAAAAGAGAAAGCTTCTCCAATAGTCTTCATAAATTTCTTCATCTCTTTCTTTTTAGTCTGGACCTATATTTAGTAGACACTAATTTTATGATCTTTCAGAGAAATTTTCCATCATTCATTCCAATTTTCTTTTTTAAAGTCGAAGGACTCCCTTTTGCTAATTAGCTTGTGGGGGTTCAAACTTTAAGGGAATCGATTTCCTCTCTGCTATATCTTGTATGCACTGAAAGCTTCAAAGAAACTTGTTTAACTTGTACCTCCTTTTACTTAAGGCAAAATGGGTGCCTTACCATGATTAAATAAAAAAAGCAAGTTTTTTTAACTGAAAGTAAGGAACGACGTTAAAACTTAAAACGAACAGAAACTATTCCGTATATGAAAGGGACTGTCCCCTCCTCAACGCCTCGCTCTTTACGCTAAAATTTTTTATTGTTTAAAAAAAATACAGTTGTGAGAAAGTCAAACTTTAGTGTAAAGAGCGAGGCGTCGAGGAGGGGACAGCCCCTTTCATATACGGAATAATTTTTGTTCGTTTTAAGTTTTAACGTCGTTCCTTACTTTCAGTTAAAAAAAAAAAAATTTTTTTATTTATTTTTTGAACGTGTTTGAATTAATGCAGGTTTTGATTTTGGCTCACTGTACATGAATCATTACAACACAATTTTCATATTAATTTTACTTTTATTCGGTTAAATAGCTTTCTCGAAATTTGTTTAATTTTATTTACGAACGTTTTTATTAGTAATAAATAAACGTAACTTACGAATTAAAATACGTAACGAACTTCTATATTCATATGTTTTTAATACGTATATTAGGGGGTTCACCCCCCTAGTCAATACCTTGCTCTTTAAGCTAAAGTTCGAATTTTATTCCAATTCTTTAAAAATGACCTCTTAATCACAAAAGCCATTAATTAGAATAAATAGCTCTTATGAAAATACTAAAAAATCTTTGGCTTAAAGAATGAGGTATTGACTAGGGGGTGAACCCAATCATATACGTAATATTTTTTGTTCGTTTTAAGTTGTGATGTTGCTCCTTACTTTCAGTTGAAACACTTTTATTTTATTTTATTTTTTTTATTTAATTTCATATCTTTTTTTTAAATAATGCTGGGAAATCCGGCGTCCCCTTCATAGCAATGCCCCTTCCCCCATGAAAACTTCCTCCATGGAAAGATCCTCCCGCATAATCCCTGACCCATTTCTCTCCCCCCACTACCAGAAAAAATCCCCCCTGAAAACGTCTTTATACTTCCCAATAACCAATACTATATGTTAACATTGGGTAAAGTTCATAAATTTTAGCCCTCCCTCTGGGTACTTCGGGGGATTAAGTCATCCTAAAAGACATAGTTATCATATTTTCGACCATGCTGAACAAAATGGCTATCTCAAAATTTTGATCGGGTGACTTTGGGAAAAAAAATTGCTTTGGAGGGGGCCTAGTTGCCCTCCATTTTCTTTGGTCACTTAAAAAGGGCACTAGAACTTTTAATTTCTGTTCCAATGAGCCCAGCCGCGATATTCTAGGACCACTGGGTCTATACGATCACCTCTGAAAAAAAAAAACACGCATCCGTGATCTTTCTTATGGCAAAAAATACAAAATTTCACATTTTTGCAGATAAGAGCTTAAAACCTTTACAGTAGGGTTTTCTGATACGCTGAATATGATGGTGTGATTTTCATTAAGGTTCTGCAGCTGAAAAAAGGGGGTCTTTCCCCCTTTTTTCGAAAATCAGCCAAATTTTCTCAGGCGCGTAACTTTTGATGGGTAGGACTAAACTTGATGAAACTTATATATTTGAAATCAGCATTAAATCTGATTCTTTTGATGTATCTCTTGTTATCAAAATCCTGTTTTCTAGAGTTTCGGTTACCATTGAGCCGGGTCGCTCCTTACTTACAGTTCGTTACCACAAACTGTTTGAAAGAATCGTGAGAAAAAAAATTGCGTAAAAGAATCTCTGAGATCAATAAATAGATAGAAACTGTAAGTAGACAATAAACAAGGTAAACAGACAACCATGCAGAAGAAAAATAAATACTCAATGCGCTAAATTTTGGACTGAGAACGTAACTCAGTAGGCACAGTTTGCGAGAACTGCATATTGACGCGTCAGTGCTTTTCCCTTTAGTTCCAGTTGGTAAGATTTTTTTCTTACTGCAAAACGGCTCACGGATAGCGGATGTTAGAAAACCGCAAAAATGTTCACACAGAAACGGTTCACTTCAACCGTTGAAACGCAAAAAAATATTATGAGATATTTAAAAAGCATATGCATAGACAGTGGTTAAATTAAGTTCTATAGACGAAGAAAAATATTCTAACCTGTATCAGCCTAGGCTAGCTATGCTTGAGGAAAAATAAAATTCTTATCTTCTATATTTATTTCCTAGGAAATATCCCCCCAGGCCTCAAGCATTAAAATCTTGTATTAAAAGGACATAGTCCTCATGTTGTTCGTCAAATATTAATGGAAAAATTCTTATAAACATGATTAGTTTCTCACTTACTTGCAATTTATGGTTCTGCAAATGTTTCAATCCAGAATAACGAATGCGATTTTCAACAGCTGAGCAGAAATATTTCAACGCAGCCGTTGAACCATTTTGACGCATAAATATGAAGCAAAAAACCAAGGAAATTTGACGGATCACGGAAAAACGTCTGTTTTTACGCGAAATCTCATCAGTGGGAACCCAGGACTGTGCTTTCTTTTCTCATTTAAACCTTCTTTATTACAACTATTCAGTAGTCACCATTATTCAGTGATTATTCAGTTATTCACAAATATACAACTATTTAAGAGAATAAATAAATACACAATCAATACATAAAAATGGCTGCCACGCACAACCCCCCCCCCCCCACCCTTCCTTACTTTTCTTTTAATACCCTAGCCGAAGCAAAAATTTAACTCTTGAGAATGGCAACATTTAGAAAATGATTTAATTACATTTGTTTTAAACAATAGAATTTTCTCTTCAAATATTTAAAACAATCGGCGCAGCACCAATAATTGAGGATTGTTTTCTAATTTGCTTTCAGGAAAGTACTTTGTAGTCTTATAGTATCAACGGTGGTGATTTTTGGGATGGCAACCTTTCGTTTTAAGATCCAACGTCGCTCTTAGTTTTCATTTTAAAACTTTTTTTCATTTGGTTAAGAAAAGATAACGGCAGACAAAAACTTGAACTTCATTTTATCTGCTTATCAAAAACAAAATTCGTTCCCCAAACCGAGACTAAAAGAAAGACACAATCTTTCTTAAAATATTCAAAACACGCTTCGCATTCAAGAGTTTATAAATAGTCATGCTTGAACACTGGCAAACTTGAAAAGAAAAAGAGATACAAAAGGAGAATTTTTAATCGAGAGAAAAAAAGAAACATAATATAATGGCGCAAAACATGGGTACTACGGTAGCTTCAACCTATAGTAAGAGCGAACCACATTTCAAAGCACAAAAATCTTAACGTCGTTTTTGAAGAAACCGACCTATGAGAAAACGCTTTCAATTATTTCAAAAATCTGAACGTCCGTTTTTGAAGAAACCAACCTATGAGAAAACGCTTTCAATTATTTCAAAAATCTGAACATACATTTTTGAAGAAACCAACCTATGAGAAAACGCTTTGAATTATTTCAAAAATCTGAATTTGCTTTTTTGAAGAAACCAACCTATGAGAAAACGCTTTTAATTATTTCAAAAATCCGAACATACATTTTTGAAGAAACCAAGCTATGAGAAAACGCTTTCAATTATTTCAAAAATCTGAACGTGCGTGTTTGAAGAAACCAACCTATGAGAAAACGCTTTCAATTATTATTGATTAACAAACAGCGACTTGGATTTAATTTCTTAATATTTTTGATTAGAAAAACTTACTGGAATACTACTGGAAAAACTACTGGATTGGAAGAAAAAAGATTACCGCCGGAATTACCATAGTTGGAAACTCTTGATTGGAAATTCACAGTTTTCCGTTACAAAAATCAAGAAAAATCCTACATTAACTGGTAACAAAGATTTTAACGTTTTTTTCTTTCTAATTTTTTACCAGAACTGCCAGCTTACTTGATGGTCTTCAGGGGTGCTTAGAGGCTCATTACCGAACAATATTTTGTCTATTTGCTTTCTATTAAGCCATTACAGCGACAGAATAAAGCGCTATATGGCACAACAAATTAAAATTTTGGTACCATATCTGGAATTTGTGGTGTTTACTGAGGTTATGAGACTGGCTAGACAATCTCTGGAGTCGTCAAGGAGTTACCTTCATGTGAACATAAGTACTATTGATCTCTTAAGTGCCAGATACAACGCTGCCAAGTAGAGCTGTGCCTTATTATCTGGTTAACCGATTGAGCTAAGAGGGAAATCTATGGAAGCTCATTTAAAGATAAAAAAAGAGTGCTTATTATAGTATGAAAAATAATTAGGCTAAATAATCCATCATTACAGCAAGTTACTCATATTATCAGGAAAATATTAATCGCCAATACTAGTTTTGCTTGATAGTAGTTTGAACAGCTTTATTTTTGGATGATCTGTAGTTTATAACCAGGATACGTACTAGAAGGAGGGGGCATAGGGGAGGGCTCTCCCCCTAGATTTTCAAAATGTCTTTTTTTAAGTTGAAAAGAGCAAAATGCCATACACGCCTAGACTTAAAAAAAAAACTTTTTTTGTAGCTTCAGTAAATAAAATTGAAATGCCTTGCCCACTTCCTACACCTTTGTGAATTGGTGCCACTGGTTCGCGAAGAACTCCGAAATAAATGTAAATTCGAAAATATTCGTAGAGGACTAAAATTCTAACCTACCTAAATTTTCGTAGATAATGAATATTGGCCTAAATAATCCAATTTTGGTTACCAAATTTGAACTGGCGGCTAGTGCTTCTAATGCAAAATAAAAATTTTGTGGCATTCTATAAGAACAAATTTCAGGTATGGCTGGGCTGCTACCGGGTATACCGGGAATCTCTTTGGGAATCTAAGATGAGGGTTATTGAAACGAAGTAAAAAACTTATCTAAGTAATTAATTTTTATTTAAAAAAAAGTCAGACCGGACAAGCTGTCATAATCACTGAATAATCGTGACCACTAAATAACTGTGGTAAAGGAAGTTTAAATGAGAAGAGAAAGCAGAAAAGGGCCGACGCGTTAATATGGAATTCTCACAAACTGCGCTTTCTGTGTTATCTTCTCTGTCCTAAATTTATCGCATTGAATATTTATTTATACTTTTGCACATTTGTCTATTTCTGATCACTGAATAAGGGGGGGGGGGGTAAAATAAATAGTTCAGAAGAAAGGAGGAAGCATAAAAGTACTGACTTTTACCAATAAGCAGTTCTCACAAGCAGTTCTCAAAATACTTTATTTTCAATTCAAAATCAATGGACTTGGTCCGTTGATTTTGCAGTAGGCATCAAAACATGGCTAATTGTAGAAAAAGCCAAGACAGATAGTCCAAGTAACTGAGAGGCAAATGTTTAAATGGCGGGAGTAAGTATGACTCTCTTATTGGACAAATACTTGTGTGTTAGGTTTTGGAAAGGCACGCCTGCCTAGAGTCTCAGGCAGGTTGACCAAGAATTTAAAATTTTCGCACAATTTCTGTTCGATTTAAGTTTTAAATCGTTCGTTAGGTTCATTTGGAAACATTTTTTGCTTTAATTGTACTGTAGGTGTCATTGTTTTGTCATTTTTTTTCTTATGCCACTGATCTCGTTTTTTTTTTGCGAAAAAGCGGCAAGGGTTGAACCTCCGCAATTTTAACTGAAAGTGTGGATCTCTGGCCTGATGATATTACACTCTGGAAAGCCGTGCATAGTTCTTGCCTGACGCCAAAAAGGATGGTTATCACTTGTCCTTGAGTCATAGCCTACAGTATAAGAGCTGAAGTGAAGTTTTATAATCTAATTCAGGGAAGACTAACTGAAATTGTTCCCCCGAACATCCGTTCCTTTGAATCATGTTTCTTCTTTCAAGTGGAAACCTCCGTTTATATTCAATCAAGCTTGAAGGCTGCAACTTCAAATAGAAGGTAGTCTAGAATATAAAAGTACTTATGATATGGGCTTTCTCATATTATGCGAATGTTCTTGGTATCATTGTCAAACTTGTTGTTAGAACCATAAATAGAAAATATACGCTCCAAAAAGGGCGTCATTTCGCAGGCGTGCAAGTGTTGCCATCTACTTTTACAAGTTCGTTCTAGTGAGGACCCTCGAACTTAAGTAAACAAGTGTAAAAACGCTCAAAGTGGGTGTTAATCTAGAAGGAAAATTCGGAAGCTGGAGTAGCCTACGCCCGTGTATCGGTTTTATGTATCGGTTTTATGTTATCTTAGAAACATGCAATGTGGTAACAAGTCCACTGCTGTAACTTGCACCATTAGAATATAGTGTTTGTATCACTGTATTTAAGATTGATCCTTTCTCCAAGCCAGAATTATGATATTAAAGTTTTCCTAGAGAATAATCTAAAGCTGCTTAAAAAAAGGATAATTTTCCCTTTTTCAACGTATTCCAAATAAATTTAACATACATTACGTACATTTGAACTAGAAAAAGTGCAAAGAAACTAACAACTGTGAATCTAAGCCTTCGAATTATAATAAAATTCTAGTCTTATGCTGAAAAATAAAAAAATCTGAATACTGCAGAAAGATAACATGCTAAAACCCTTACGAACATTTACGTAAAAACATTACGCACACTTACAGAAAAGTGCAAAGAAAGCTTCAAAACTATGAATCTGGGCTTTCAAATTATAATAAAATTCTAGTCTGACGTTAAAAAAAAAAATAAATCAGAATCTGTATACTGCAGAAAACTAACATACTAAAAACATTACGAATATTACGTCAAAACATTGCGTACATTTACACTAGAAAAAGTGCAAAGAAAACTTCAAAACTGTGAATCTGGGCTTTCAAATTATAATAAAATTCTAGTCTTACGTTGAAACAAAATTTGAATACTTCAGAAAAATAATATATTAAAAACATTACGAACATTTACGTAAAAACATTGCCTACATTTACACTAGAAAAAGTGCAAAGAAAACTTCGAAACTGTGAATCTAAGTTTTAGAATTGTAATAAAATTCTAGTCTTACATTGAAAAATCAGAATCTGAACACTGCTGAAAAATAACATACTAAAAACTTGCAGTGAATATAAACCTTAAATCAAGGTCTATCTCACTCTTTCTCAGAGTTGTCAATCAATATGTCAGTCACGTAAATAACTTCCATAATCCATTCAGAGGTTTAGTTTTCACTGAACGGAAGCCGTCTTTTCAAAACCGAGAGATAAGTCAACCATTGAAAACATAAGGCCCTTATACATGGTTACGATTGTCATTCAGATGCCTAATGACGTTTGAAGCATAGACTAATTTGTTAGAAGGTTGTCATCTTCTGATACATGTAATGTCTGTGAGAAAATCTACCAATCGGATTGACATGATTGACCAGATAATGCGTAATTGGTTTTGCCCAGGGTAAACTATAATCATGGTTTTAAGCTCAGCAAGGGTGTCAATTATGTATCCCGTTCGTAGTAAATCGATTTGAACTATGTTTCATTTTCAAGTTTTTTATTTCATGGAAACAAATTAGTGTTTATACAAGCTTTTCAGACCAATTTCTTGTAATTTTAATCTTATTCTTCTGTAGCACAAGTGCGACGTTCAACTCCAGAAATAAAACGTTAAGTCA
Source organism: Artemia sp. Qi Xiang Cuo (assembly GCF_049724085.1). Taxonomy (NCBI): domain Eukaryota; kingdom Metazoa; phylum Arthropoda; class Branchiopoda; order Anostraca; family Artemiidae; genus Artemia; species Artemia sp. Qi Xiang Cuo. The sequence continues at coordinate 14,943,966 of NC_142801.1, forward strand.
AGGAAAACGGGTGATTAATCTTAACTTTTGTACAGATATGACTATTTCAACAGATATGACTATAGTGTGGCTCAGGCATTAAATCGAAGCTTCCATTAAATCAAAATAATTTATAGAATAGTTGTTTTTCGTTAAAAAAAAAAAAAAATACGGTTAAAATAACGTGTTTGACAATTGGAGTTGACGTACCAAGCAGTTCGTGGAAACGACCTATTTTTTCAAAAATATACTCTATAATATTTCCTCTTTTCCTCTTTCTTTTTATTTTCTAGAAAATAAATTTGTTACCTTCATATATTTCTCACATAATTTCCCCACATTATTTCTCACTACTCTACCTTTTCTAACATTAAACTACCCATATAAAATCAAAATGCATTACCTCTGCGTTCCATAGTGACCATACTCTACTATTTAATTTTTTTTCTTCCTCTACCCATTTACCCTATCCTTTTAATATAAAATTTTCCTATAAACCAAAAGGAAAAATTTTTTTTTTAGCCTACTGAGGTTTCAATCATTTAACTTATTTTACAAAAAAATCTCTTTTATTTAGTGAAAACGATCAATAATTAAACTATTACCCTTGCCAATACTAACCGAAGCTCTTGAAAATGAGATTTTGATTATGATATGTCAAATGGTACGTGGCGATAAACTATAAGTAAAGAGCAACAGGTCATGCAGTAAATCGAACTCTAAATAATAAATTTTGGTAACGATACATTAACCAAAAGAATTGTCTTTTACAGTAACTTGTACTATGTAAAATTGATTAAGGTCAGAGCTACCCATCAAGAGTTATGAGAATGAGAAAATCTGCCCCAATTTAGAAAAATGTGGAAAGAGGAGTCATTAAAATAGAACAGAGCAAGACAGAAGACATAAAAAATGAAACCAAAATACAAATTGATATAATAAAAATCATAAATAGGGGCATCGTACTGATTAAAATTACACTATTATATTCAACAGATTAGAGAACATTATAGAGAGGATTTAAGCTCCTACCAATAAAAATACATATTTTTGTATTTTTTCGAAAAGAATGGTCACATATACTTATTCATGTATTTCTATCTTTTATCTGCTGGGGGGATCGCGTCAAACTATTGGTCCCGAATTTTAGGGGATAATTCATTTCAACAAAAACTTAATTTTAGTGCTCTTTTTAAGCAGTGAAAGAGATTGTACCACAGCAAAGTGGCGTTTTCTGCCATAAAACAGCAATTTTGACCCGAAGAAGGCCAGAAAGCTATCGAACACAAATTCTGATATGACCAATCGATTTGGAATTATTTAGATGAGGCCCATTTAGATTCCTTATTTCAGAGACGCAGTGCTGCACGGTGGCGTGACCTTTCCTAAGATACATGTAGTTAACACAAATAAACGGCTAGTATAACCACTTATCTCTAAGCCTTTTACCTGAAGCCTTTTAAGCCTTTTAACCATTTTAACTGAGTTCATTTTGGGTTTCATTTATTTATGCACTGTAGTGTGTTTTTTTTTGCAAAAAGGTCAAAAGATATTAAGAAAAAAGGTCAATGACTATTTACGTTGGTGTAGGGGGGGGAGGTTGGTGCCTGAAGTCTTAAAAACTGCATGTTTATTTTTGAACTTTCATTGAGCGTTCACATAACTATAGAAAAAGTGAAGAGAATGTGAAAGATGGAAGAATATTCTCTTAATCTCTTTCATTTTGAAATTTTTGGAATAAGTCCTTAATGAGGAAGGGGAGGGGTCACCGCTACCCTCTTACTAAAGAAATGTTTTACGAGTAACATAAAAATTAAATTCATATAATTACATGGGTTAAAAGAGAGGAAGGATGGGGCTCCTTAATTCCCCGTAAAAAAATATTTATTCACAAGAATACCCTTAAATGCCATGAAAATAATTAACCTAAACCTCCTCTTTGATATTTTATGCTCCTTTTTAAGGAATACTTTAAAGGGGTACAGTTTTTCAGGGGTTTATCATTCTTGTAACTTGCACTTGAATTTAAAAAACAGAGATTGAGGATAGAGGGGTAGCCCCCCTTACGTTAAAGAGGGCCCTGGATCAAATAACTTATAATAATGAACAAAGCAAAGAGTAACCTCTGTAAATAGAAACCGAAACATTAAGAAACTAAGTTTTTGTACAATATATGCAATATGTACATATAGTACATATAGTATATTATAGTACATATAGTACATATTTTGTACATATAGTACAATATATGCATCAACAAACATTTGATTATTAAAAGGTATGAGCATATAAAATTTGTGTAGTTTTCAAAAAGAGGCTAGAAGACCGCAAAAAGAGGTACAATCTTGCCAAAATTCAAGTGCAATTGAAAGAATGTTATATGACATCCTAATCTCAGAGACCATACGGCGTGTGGTATAGCATTTACCCCTTAATATCCATGCTGACCGTTTAAAAGGAACAACTTCTATAGAACTGTAAAACTAACGACTAAAGAATACTGGGAGAGGGGGGGGGGGTTTGGTACTAAAACTAAGAAAATGTTTTAAGTCCATATTTTCTATTAGTTGATAAAAGATGTTTCTGATTAATTAGATGAACATTCAGATGAATATACATTGAACCTCCAGCCTCTTCGTTTTGAGGTTCCAACCTCTTACTCCAATGATATATACACATATAAAAATATATTAAGTAGAATTTTTCGTAAGCCACTAAGAGCCACACAAGTCTCATGGTCCAAGTAACTGACCGCATGAAACCTGGCAGCTTTTTTCGTCCTAGTCGTTCACAAGTACAAGATTAGAATATTTCCCAGATTCAAAACTTTTTCTCTTTTGCTGGCTAGTAAGGTTGTCAAAACGTTTTTTTTATAAGGGTTTTTTTTCCAAAACCGTTGTAACAAAAAGTACCAATGAACAATACCAGAGACATAATAAGTCGCAGATCAGAATGTATCAAAATTAGGATATGCTGATCCGTTGACGTCGAACTGAAAATTAAAATTTGTAGCAGAATTCTCTGGCAATCTGGGGTAAATGCTAAAAAGAAAGGGTGAATATGACATTTTAGTAGGATTCAGCTTTTTCCGGTGGTATTCCGTAGATTCCGTAACTCTGTTCTTTTGTCCATAGACAGACATCAGATTCCACACATCTATTTAAAAATCCGCAGAAGTGGAAACACTGTTCAATGTGTCTTTATTTTGTTTTTCATGACTGTCTTCCACATTCCACGTTTAGGAAAATTTTATTCAATCTTCAAAAGCAAATTCACTAAATGAGCTCCTTTCTCGAAGTTCCCTATCCAAAGTAAAACCAAGTTTGTTTAGGGAAATTTCATTTCGTTTTCAATAGCAAATACATTAAATAAGCCTAATTTCTCGACCTATTGTTGTGTAAAACTCAAACTTTAATGCAAAAAGTGAAGTTCAAAGTGATGGATAATCCTGGATATGGTCGATCCCAAAATTGCAGATTTTGGGATCAAAGTTGGAAATTTGCAATGGTGAGGTGGCTATGGCCACTTATCAATATTTATTATCTTTTAATTTCGCCAGTACATAGACAGTCCGTCTCAGTGACGGGCTTCCACCTAATCACAGGGCCTGGTAGTTGGAATTTGATCGGCGGAATACACATTTTGGTCGACTCCCCACTGTCTAAGCTGAAAAAAAAGTTGTTTCGAAGTGTCTAAATTTCTTCTTATTGAGGGTCACTCAGCCTTGCAGCATCTGCTGGAAATTGCATCTGCTTGCTTCTGCTTGCAGCATCAGCCTTGCAGCATCTGCTAGAACACCTATTGTTTTTAGGACATTTTCGGTAATTTAAATTTGCCTAAGAAATTAATGTCAGTGTTCAACCGTTGCTAATAAATCGATAAGTAAAAATAATTGACACAGGGTTGCCACATAAGCTAAGAAGTGGTAAAAAAAAGTACTACGGATAAGGGCAATCTTAGGCAATCTGAACATGTTGAAGCAAACAAGGTTCTGGAGCACTTTTTGCAACAGCAACTATCTATGCTTTAAATGCTTTACAACATAGGATGAAAAATTGATCTAAAACACTGAAGTCAACCACCAATATTAGATCACAGTTAGTGCTACTAGTACTAACTATTCATCGGAGCACCAAGCTCCCTGAGGACTCCACACACTTTTCTCCACTATAATGTGTTTAAATCCAGGTCAGTGACCGGTCCACGACAATGCTTTTGACATTTTTCAAAGACAGTATACACAAGCAAAGGCGGTAGTCATTATTTAATAGTAATACATCGTATCTGGCTTAGAGCTATACTCTCCCTAGCAAAATTGACTGAGCCCGTAACTTACCACGTATTACCAGGGTTGCCAAATATAGTGTATCTGAGCTAATTGTAGTACATTGTCTCCGAAATAGTGACTAATCAATATATATGAATGAAATCGTACATTTTTGCACTGTCCGATAGAGTTAATAAACTTGGAAAATAAAATTAATTTTTAGGCAAAATTTTGAATTTGTTTACTAACATTTAATATTCTTTTATCAGTTTAGCCCACGAGTGCCTAAATTCCTAAGGACGGTGGATTTTTTTCATCTTGCAGTAATTCTCTGCGGGTAAGAGGGGAGTTTCACACAGGGAAGCGCAGACATGAACATCACTTCTTCAATTAGCTTGACATTTTTCTGACATTCAATTCTTTATTTGCCATGATGACGATTAAATTGATTCCATTGATGTGGTTTGCTGTTATTTTTCTAGATTTTATAAACGTACTTTTACCTTTCAAATGCCTTAATCTTTATGTCTTTTTTGTTGGACCAGTTACATTCTAGTTCAAGTACTAGAATGTACTAAACCCATAGAATGATGTTCAACACAGGATTTTCAATTGGAGAGAGGGCGAATTAGTGCTTGTGGTTTTGAAAAGTACTTTTTTGAATTTTAATTAAATAACAAAGGTCCTTGCCCTCTAGCTCCCTATATTTTCGTTTTGGTTCAGCAAAAGGAAAGGATTAGAGAAGCAGGCCTAACCAACTAGCCCAGTTTAAAAAAATAATAATAATCAGCCATCAGCGGTTTTTTGTTGAGTTTCTAGCCTACTGAAGGTAAATCGAACTCGAGCTAAAGCTTATCGAATTTTATACCTACTCGGTTCTACTGAACACACTGAATAATTCAGAAATTCAACGCTATTCTACCGGGACAAATAAAGCTTTTTCCCCCTCAAAATAACAATACGAGTAACAGTTCTCTCAATATCTGTTCATGAATTTAAATTCGCTTAACGTTACCGTCCGAAACAACTGTTATTTCCAAAAGACCCATACATAAACGCTCTTTATTTGAAGATATATTTCAAAAATACAGCATCGAGAAAGCTCTCGTGGAAGGAAAGAATATACACGATCGTTCACACCATTAGGTTTGAGCATCTTGGGAGTAGAGTGCAATGAATATTTCTCATCAGGTGGACAGCTTAATTGAGAGATGGGAGCACAGCAGAGGTTTCGCCTGGGAATAGCCTAATTATATTATGTCTCCAGGCCTCTAAAAAAAATCATTATCATAAGAAACATTCAGAGTGTGAAAAAAGTCAATATTAAATTACCAAACTCTTTCATCGATTCAAAGTGTAAAACAACGAAAAAACCTAAGTCTTTTTACGTAATTTTGAAGAAAAATATGCGTTTCACTTTATGAATATGAAAAAAGGAGTGGCTATTACAGAAAAAGTGGCATAAAAGGAAATTCAAGAAAATTACAATAGATTTAAAAATATACCAGGAAAATTGGAACTTTATTCGTAAAAAGATAACATGTTTTTGCTTCATAATATTTTCTTAAAATAACTGTAAATGAAGTAAACTTCTGTTAGGCTTGTGCTTTCTGTTTTTTGTTTTTCCTATAACTTGTTTCCCCTTGTCATTAAGCAGACCAGTTTGTCATTATATTTTCTTGTGGTATAAGTATTTGTTTTGAAAAATGAATGATAGCTATAGTTAACTCTATCATAAAATAAAATTAATAATAACAAATCCAGTTTTTTTCTAATAAACATCAGGCTCCTATATGTTGAAGATGCGTTCTGGTGACATTCATCTCCTTACGATCCACCTCTATCTCTCTTGCGGAATGTTGAAGAGGTAAAGATCTCAGTATTTAAAAAACATTTCTTTAAAGGTTACTGTAAAACAATCGTGCATCGATTGTGCATCACATGTGCATTGACTTAAGAACTCCTGACTTTGTTTATCATATCCTATTTCATTTCTTAATAAACATTAAGCTCTTATATGATGAAAATTTGATCTGCTGACCTTCACCTCCTTAAGATCCACTTTTATCTCTCTTGACCGTCATTGAATAGGTAGAGATCAAACTTATTTTATTTTTTAAGTCTTAAATTTTTTCAAAAATGAATAAAATTTGACTGGGCACCGATTGCGCATCAAATGTGCTTCAATATGCAAACTGCTGACTTGTTCATCCTGTCCACTTCTATCTCCTAATAAACATTTAGTTCCTATATGCTGAAGATTTGTTCTGCTGAATATTTGCATCGAATTAAAACTACAGAATTTGTTTCTCTTGCCCAATTTTATCTCCTAATAAATATTAAGCTCCTATATGCTGAAGATTTATTCTGCTGAATATATACATCGACTTAAAACTATTAAATTTGTTCTTATTGCCTAATTTTATCTCCTAACAAACATTAAGCTCCTATATGCTGAATATTTGTTCTGCTGAATATTTGTATCGAATTAAAACTACAGAATTTGTTCCTCTTGCCCAATTTTATCTCCTAACAAACATTAAGCTCCTATATGCTGAAGATTTGTTCTGATGAATATTTGTACCGACTTAAAACTACTGAATTTGCTCCTCTTGCCTAATTTTATCTCCTAAGAAACATTAAGCTCCTATATGCTGAAGATTTATTCTGCTGAATATATGAATTGACTTAAAACTATTAAATTTGTTCTTCTTGCCCAATTTTATCTCCTAACAAACATTAAGCTCCTATATGCTGAAGATTTGTTCTGATTAATATTTGTATCGACTTGAAACTACTGAAATTGCTCCTCTTGCCTAATTTTATCTCCTAACAAACATTAAGCTCCTATATGCTGAAGATTTGTTCTGATTAATATTTGTATCGACTTAAAACTACTGAATTTGCTCCTCTTGCCTAATTTTCTCTCCTAACAAACATTAAGCTCCTATATGCTGAAGATTTATTCTGCTGAATATATGCATTGACTTAAAACTATTAAATTTGTTCTTCTTGCCCAATTTTATCTCCTAACAAACATTAAGCTCCTATATGCTGAAGATTTGTTCTGATTAATATTTGTATCGACTTGAAACTACTGAACTTGCTCATCTTGCCTAATTTTATGTCCTAACAAACATTAAGCTCCTATATGCTGAAGATTTGTTCTGATTAATATTTGTATCGACTTAAAACCACAGAATTTGTTCCTCTTGCCCAATTTTATCTCCTAACAAACATTAAGCTCCTATATGCTGAAGATTTGTTCTGATGAATATTTTTATCGACTTAAAACTACTGAATTAGCTCCTCTTGCCTAATTTTATGTCCTAACAAACATTAAGCTCCTATATGCTGAAGATTTGTTCTGATGAATATTTTTATCGACTTAAAACTACTGAATTTGCTCCTCTTGCCTAATTTTATCTCCTAACAAACATTAAGCTCCTGTATGCTGAAGATTTGTTCTGATTAATATTTGTATCGACTTAAAACTACTGAATTTGCTCCTCTTGCCTAATTTTATGTCCTAACAAACATTAAGCTCCTATATGCTGAAGATTTGTTCTGATTAATATTTGTATCGACTTAAAACTACAGAATTTGTTCCTCTTGCCCAATTTTATGTCCTAACAAACATTAAGCTCCTATATGCTGAAGATTTGTTCTGATGAATATTTTTATCGACTTAAAACTACTGAATTTGCTCCTCTTGCCTAATTTTATCTCCTAACAAACATTAAGCTCCTGTATGCTGAAGATTTGTTCTGATTAATATTTGTATCGACTTAAAACTACTGAATTTGCTCCTCTTGCCTAATTTTATGTCCTAACAAACATTAAGCTCCTATATGCTGAAGATTTGTTCTGATGAATATTTTTATCGACTTAAAACTACTGAATTTGCTCCTCTTGCCTAATTTTATCTCCTAACAAACATTAAGCTCCTGTATGCTGAAGATTTGTTCTGATTAATATTTGTATCGACTTAAAACTACTGAATTTGCTCCTCTTGCCTAATTTTATGTCCTAACAAACATTAAGCTCCTCTATGCTGAAGATTTGTTCTGATGAATATTTCTATCGACTTAAAACAACAGAATTTGTTCCTCTTGCCCAATTTTATCTCCTAACAAACATTAAGCTCCTATATGCTGAAGATTTGTTCTGCTGAAAATTTGTATCGACTTAAAACTACTGAATTAGCTCCTCTTGCCTAATTTTATGTCCTAACAAACATTAAGCTCCTATATGCTGAAGATTTGTTCTGATGAATATTTTTATCGACTTAAAACTACTGAATTTGCTCCTCTTGCCTAATTTTATCTCCTAACAAACATTAAGCTCCTGTATGCTGAAGATTTGTTCTGATTAATATTTGTATCGACTTAAAACTACTGAATTTGCTCCTCTTGCCTAATTTTATGTCCTAACAAACATTAAGCTCCTATATGCTGAAGATTTGTTCTGATTAATATTTGTATCGACTTAAAACTACAGAATTTGTTCCTCTTGCCCAATTTTATCTCCTAACAAACATTAAGCTCCTATATGCTGAAGATTTGTTCTGATGAATATTTTTATCGACTTAAAACTACTGAATTTGCTCCTCTTGCCTAATTTTATCTCCTAATAAATATTTAGTTCCTATATGCTGAAGATTTGTTCTGCTGACGTTCACCTCATTAAGATTTACTTTTATTTTTCTTAAGGGTCGTTGAAGAGGGATATCCCACCTATTTTAATTTTAAGTCTTAAAAAAACCTTTTCAAAAATGAATAAAAAATGATCGCATCTCGATTTTGCATAAATGTGCATCGAAAACTACTGAGCTAGTTTATCTTATCCCGTTTCATCTCCTAATAAGCATTAAGCTCGAATATCTTGGATATTTTTTCTGCTGACTTTCAACTCCTTGAGATCCACTTTACCCTCTCTTATGGATCGTTGAAGAGGTAGAGATCCCACCTACTTTCTTTTCAAGTGGCACTTTCAAAAATTACCTCACTTTTATTGCCGTTTCCCGCAATATTCACTATTTCAGGGAAGTATCACTGATGCGATTTATCACTTTGTCAAAAGTCTCTTAGCCACGATTTGAAAGTTTTCAAACGCTATAGGCTTAATTTTAAACTGAATTGATTTTGCCAGCGCTTCTATCGCTTAGCCAGCTGTTGATTCAATTTCCAGAAATGCCGTACCTTATTATGAAAAAGAAATATGGGAGTATATTTGATAGAAATCTGCTTAGGAACTTGCGAGAGCAGAACAATGGAGGGAACGAGGTTAGCTTTTTCTATCTTAGGAAGGAATATAGCTTACTCTGTTGAATACGTTGCTTTAATTGGGTTAGATTCCTGTTTTATGAGATGAGAGAATTTGAAATCCCACAGCATTTTTCGACCAGCGTTGCCAAGACTTTGAAATAAACTGTACCAGTTTCCCGATTAAAATTGTACCACTAGAGACTAATTTTTACCGTCTGAACATCATGTTGAAAAATTGCCTTATCAAGAATTTTTTTTTTCAATAAACTCAAACTTGGAGCTGATGTACGAGTGAAAAAGATATAAGTAAAACTACAATGTTCCGGAAAATTTGATTCTATCAAAAATTTTCTTAATGGTCCGCATTGCACCAGGACCTCTAAATCGTACCAAAAATAATACAATTGTACTAGGTGGTAACACTGGTTTTGACTGTTCTAATTAAAAATGGTTTATTTTTGAGGTTCTGGGTTCAGTAAGGGGTTGAGGCGTAGCTAAGGAATTAAACGATAATTGAAAAAATTGGTCTAGAGTCTCTCCGTTCAATTTTGTGACATTAAAAAGGCCCTGAAACTTAAAATATACAATCGTCATCCCTTCAAATTCCAGTTGTTCCATCTAATGAGGCTTGGAGGGGAAGAGGAATAAAAATTAGTCCAGTAGAGAGATGGAGGCAATGGGTATTTGTGACTTGAGCCTCGACTCACAGGAGAGACATCGCTCTTTACTCAGTTTAAAGTTAACGCGTTGACTAGGATCTGTTGTGTTTTATTTTTTTTTTAAACACTTAGATTGTCAACAAGTAATGGACTAGCTATACTTATATTCTAAATTGTTCTTGTTGTACAAACTTCCTTTTTTGTCTCTCCGTGTTTCAATTATGTCTCTTCTTGTCTCTAGGATACTGTTGCTATCGTAACAGTCATCTTTGACTTAGAAATTGTTTGAGATAATATCGTATTTTGTCGAACGTTCATAATAGAAACAGAAAAGTTTTTATAATTTTTAAACCAAATTGGTGTCAAATGAAAAAGCTGTGAACGAGTCACTAAGATTGCGGGCATTTATTTTTGTTATTGAGTATTGGGTTTTTCATAGCGATTTATAAATACCAGAGAAAAATATAATTTGTTCTTACTTATTGAACTATTTGAAAAGTGTGATTTGTAGAATTTATAGGATAAATATAGGATAATTTTGCCCTCCACTTTTTTTGGTTACTTGAAAAGGGCAATTGAAGAAAAATATAGGATAAATCCTATGCATAATTAAACACTTTTCCTCAAAGGCACCAATTTAATAAAAAGTTGATGGGAGTTGATAAGGTTCTTTGAAAATATTTTTTTAATATTGTGTGATTTTTATTTTATTTTAGCGAGAATACCACAAAAATATTGTTCAAAATATAGGGAGGGGAAATAAAATCTATCACACAACCAACACCCAGTTGGTGACACTGTTTTCTTTCAGACAAACATACAGCTAGTAAGCTATTCTCTGTCATAGTACAAGGCAATGAACTGCTTTCAAGATCTTTAAACAGAATTATATTTTAGTTAAAGTTTTATTATTATTTGTAATATTATCATAATTAATATACTTATTGTCATTATTGTTACTATTATTATGTATCAAACACCATTTAAAACAACACCTAGGCAGCGCAATAGTGCTATCAAACAGTTCGTGGTAACGAACTGTAAGTAATGAGCAACCCGGCTCAATAGTATCAAAAACTCTAAAAAAAGAATTTTAAAACCAATAGATGCGTCAAAAGGATCAAATTTTTCTGCTGATGTCAAATATATAAGCTTCATCAAGTTTAAATTTACCCTTCAAAAGTTACGCGCCTGAGAAAATTTGCTTTATTTTTGAAAGAAGGAGGAAACATCCCCTAAAAGTAATAGAACCGAAATGAAAATCACACCATCAAATTTAGCGTATTAGAGAACCGTATTGTAGAGGTTTCAAGCTCCTATCTGAAAAAAAATGTGGAATTTTGTATTTTTTTTTTGCCAGAAGAAAGATCACGGATGCGTGTTTATTTATTATTTTTTTGTTGTTTGTTTTTTCCCCCAGGGGTGATCGTATCCACCCAGTAGTCCTAGAATATCGTGGGAGGGCTCATATGAACGGATATGAAAAGTTCCTAGTATCCTTTTTAAGTGACAAAAAAATGGAGGGTAACTAGGCCCCCTCCCACGCTCATTTTTCCCCAAAGTCACCCGATCAAAATTTTAAGGTAGCCATTTTGTTCAGAACGGTCGAAAAATATAATAACTATGTCTTTGAGGATGACTTATTTCCCCACAGTCCCCGGGGGAAGGTCTACAAGTTATGAACTTTGTCCAATGTTTGCATATAGTATTGGTTATTGGGAAGGATACAGAAGTTTTCAGGGGGAATTTTTTTCTTGTAGTAGGGGGGGGGGGCGGGGTCAGGGGTTACGTGGGAAGATCTTTCAATGGAGGAAGTTTTTAATGGAGGTAGGGACATTGCTGTGCAGGTGGCGTCGGATTTTCCAGCATTATTAAAAAAAAACGATCAGAAATTAAGCAAAAAAAACAAGTTTTTCAACCGAAAGTAAGGAGCAACATCAAATTTTAAAACGAATAGAAGGTATTACGCATATGATTGGGTTCGCCCCCTAGCAAATACCTGCTCTTTACGCTAAAGGTTTTTTAGTACTTTCATAAGAGCTATTTATTCAAATTAACAGCCTTTGTGATTAAGGGGTCATTCTTAAAGAATTGTAACAAAATTCGAACTTTATGATAAAGAGTGAGGTATTGACTAGGGGGCAAACCCCCTAATATACATATTAAAAATATACGAATATATAAGTTCGTTATATAAGTTAATTCGTAAGTTACGTATATTTATTACTAATGAAAACGTTTGTAAATAAAAATAAAAGTTCTATTGCCCTTTTGAAGTAACCAATAAAACTGGAGGGCAACTAGGCCTCCTCCGCTCATTTTTTCTCAAATTAGTCAGATCAAAATTCGAGAAAGCCATTTAGCCAAAAAAAAGCAAAATTAATATGCAAATTTGTTTTTAATTATTTTTGTCCGGTGAGCCAAAATCATAACCTGAATTAATTAAAAAACGTTTGAAATTATAGGCAGCGCAAATAGCGCTGCCTAAGTGAAGAACGATGTAGGCACAAAGTATTAATTTTTTGTGGTCTTAGACCAGGGCATTTTATATCGAAGGAGTTGTCGTAGAAACTTCGAAAAGGGCTCATTCGATTGGAAATTGTAGTGGCTAGTGCCCTTTTTATTATTCAAAAGTAATTAGAGGGCAACTAGCCCCTCTACGCCCATCATTACCCCAATCACATCCAATCGAAATTTTGAGATATCCATTTTGTTCAGTGTAGTTGTTTTCCAGATAGAAAATATGTTTTTGAGGATGACACTCCCCAATATCCCTCAGGGCATGGGTTTTAAGTTATGCCCTGGGGGCATATAAGAACGATGTTAGCACAATGTATTATTTTTTTTTTTCCTTTAGAGCAAGGCACTTCGTATCGAAGAAGTTGTCGTAGAAACTTCAAAAAGGGTTCATTCAATTGAAAATTGGTGTGGCTTGTGTCCTTTTTAATAGTCGAAAGTGATTGGAAGGCAACTAACACCCCTTCCAATCCCACCATTTCCCGAAACACATCCAATCAACATTCTGAGATAGTCATTTTGTTCAGCATAGTTGATTTTGATACAGTTATGTTTTTGAGGAGGACACTCCCCCACAGCCTTCAGGGTAAGGGTTGTAAGTTATGCCCTGGGGGCGTATAAGGTTTTTATAGAAGGCTTTGTCGTAAAAACTTCAAAAAAGGCTCATTTGATTAGAAATTCCAAGGGCTAGTGCCTGTTTTAATAGTCGAAAGTGATTGGAGGGCAACTAACCCCCTCTCACGCCCACATTTCCCCAAACACATCCAATTAAATTTTGAGATATCCATTTTACTCAGCGTAGTTTTAAATTCTGGAAATTAGGTCTTTGAGGATGACAACCCCCCCCCCCCCAGCCCTCAGGGAAAGGGTGGGAAGTTATGCCCGGGGGGCATATAAGGTTTTTTTAGAACGTGTTGTCGTAGAACCTTCAAATAGGGCTCATTCGATTGGAAATTGAAATAGCTAGTGCCCTTTTTGATAGTCCAAAAGTGATTGGAAGGCAACTAACACCCCTTCCGCGCCCACTATTTCTCCGAGCCCATCCAATCAAAATTTTGAGATAGCCATTTTGTTCCACGCAGTTTAAAGTTCAGGAAATTATATCTTTGAGCACGACAGTCCCCCACAGTCTTCAGGGCAAGGGTTATAAGTTATGCCCTAGGGGTACATAAGGTTTTTATTGAAATCTTTGTCGTAGAAAACTAAAAAAGGGCTCATTCGATTGGAAATTGAAAGGGCTAGTGCCGTTTTTAATAGTCGAAATTGATTTGAGGGCAAATAACCCCCCTCTCACGCCCAGCTTTTCCCTAAACACATCTAATCAAAATTTTTAGATAGCCATTTTTATTCAACGTAGTTGAAAGTTTTGCAAATTAGGTCTTTAAGGATGACAACCCCTCCCCCCACAGCCCTCAGGGCAAGGGTTGTAAGTTATGCCCTTGGGGCATATAAAGTTTTAATTGAGAGCGTTGTCGTAGAAACTTCAAAAGGGGTCAGTCAATTGGAAATTGAAAGGGCTGGTGCCTTTTTTAATAATTGAAAGTGATTGGAGAGCGACTAACGCCCCTCTCACGCCCACCATTTTGCCAAACACATCCAATCATTTGTAACACATCCATATCCATTTTGTTCAACGTAGTTGAGAGTTCTGGAAATTATGTCTTTTAGGATGATAACCCCCTCAGAGCCCTCAGTGCAAGGGTTGTAAGTTGTGCCCTGAGGGCATATAAGGTTTATATAGAAAGTTATTTAGAAATTTCAAAATGGGCTCATTTGATTGGAAATTTAAATTGCCCTTTTAATTTAATAGTTGAAAGTGAGTGGAGAGTAATTAACCCCCCTCTCACGCCCACCATTTCTCCAAGAGCATTCAATCAAAGTTGATATATATCCATTTTGTTCAACGTAGTTGAAAGTTCTAGAAATTATCCATTTAAGGATGGCAAACCCCCCAGAGCCCCCAGGGCAAAGGTCGTAAGTTATGCCCTGGGGGCATATAAGGTATTTGTAGATGAAGTTGTCGTAAAAACTTCAAAAGGGGCTCATTCAATTGGAAATTGAGAGGCCTAGTGCCCTTTCTAATAGTCGAAAGTGATTCGAAGGTAACTAACCCCCCTCTCACGCCCACCATTCCCCCAAACACATCCAATCAAAATTTTCAGATAGCCATTTTGTTCAACGTTGTAGAAAGTTCTGGAAATTAGGTCTTTGAGGATGACATCCCCCCAGGCCTTCAGGGCAAGGGTTGTAAGCTGTGCCCTGGGGGCATATAAGTTTTTTATTGAAAGCGTTGTCGCAGAAACGCAGAAACGTTCAAAAGGGGTCATTTGATCGGAAATTGAAAGGGCTAGTGCTTTTTTTAATAGTTGAAAGTGATTGGAGAGTGACTAACGCCCCTCTCACGCCCACTATTTCCCCAAACACATTCAATCAAAATTTTGAGATAGCCATTTTGTTTAACGTAGTTGAAAGTACTGGAAATTAAGCCTTAGAGGATGAAAACCACCCTAACAGCCCTTAGGGTAAGGGTTGTAATTTATGCCCTAGGGGCATATAAGGTGTTTTTAGAAAGCGTTGTCATAGAAACTCAAAAAGGGCTCATTTGACTGGAAATCGAAAGGCCTAGTGTCCTTTTTAATAGTCGAAAGTGATTGGAAGGCTTGACACTTTTATAGTAAAGATTGATGTGCTTATAATATATTATTATTTATTTTTTTTTTGTTTAGACCAGGGCACTTCGTATCGAAGGAGTTTTCGTAGGAACTTCGAAAAGGGCTCATTCGATTGAAAATAGAAAGGGCTGATGCCCTTTTTTTACTGAGGATATTATGTTCAAACTTTTGGGGCTACTTCTGCTCTTAAAATTTAACTAAATCAAAATAGCGTAAGTGTATCCAAACTATAAAAGAAAGTAAACAGATTTTTTTTCCGAATGGTATCAAGTTTTCCATTTCAGGTCATCTAGAGGAGGTATGAAACTGAATTAAGCACCCCTATTTGTGTCCAGATTTTTAAAAGGGTGTATGTTGTTAAAAATCGCTGAAAATTTTTCTCCAAGATACAAATAGCAGGCCAAACTATTAAGTCTTAAAAAAACAAAAAGATTTAAAATATTATTTTCTTTTTCCCTGAAAAGACTATGCCAATATAAAACGAACCGAAATTAATTAGAAAGAACTTTTTTCACAAAAAAAGTTTTAAAAGAAAATTAAAGAACTCCATTAAACAAAAAATGAGCAAAAATAAAGTCAAATAATCTACCAAGCCTGAAACTACCACAAATCAGCATCGATAAATAAATGAAACCCAAAACGAACAGAAATTACAATAAATAACCAAGTCAAACTCAAAAGGAGCAGAAATTAATATAAGTTGGGTTCAAAACCCCTTTGCCTTCCCAAGGCCAGAACATAATTTGCAGTTTACCGAAAAAAAAAACAAATGAATGTGCATTGTCAGTTTAATATATATATACTGATATTTAGTAATCAAAATGTTAATAATATTTAATTTATTAACGTTATGAAAGTAAAAACATTTATATTTTTTATGAATGACTTCATGGTTGACACTACCCTACCCCCCAGAGCATGGGCGCCCATAAGCTGAATTCCAGGGGGGGGAGAAACCTGGTCTAATTGGCACTTTTAATTCTATATAATAGAAATCTCAGAACAAAAATATAAAACTAAGGCAGCATCATTCAGCCAGGAGGGCGCGGGCCCAAAGACCACACAACAAGGTTTATGGGTTGACACAAACCACCAGATTCTGGGGGCAAGGATTGATAGTTATGTCCTAGGGGCGCTTAAGGCTTTTATGGATGGATGGTTGTATGAACCTTAGACGTATCTAATTTGGTTGAAAATTGGAAGTTCTAGTTCCCTTTTAAGAGTCAAAATAAATGAAGGTCAAATAGCCTCTCCCCCCCTCCAACTACCATTCCTTTCATCAAACTCATCTGATTAAAATTATAAAATAGCTATTTTATTCAAATTAGTCCAAAGAAAATATAATATTACCTCCAAGGTTCACACAACCCCTTAGAGCCCAGTGGCAAGGGCTGTAAGTTATACCCTGGAGGAATATAAGGTTTTTATGGAATGGGTGGTCGCATAAACTTCAGATGGATCTCATTATATATTAAATTGAAAGGTATATTGCCCTATATCAGATTCAGAAGTGATTTAAGAGCAACCAGCATCCCCCCCCCCCCAAGCCCGTTATTTCCCCCAAAAATCTTTCAAATAAAGTTTGGAGAAACCCATTTTCTCAGTATTATTGAAAGGTTCAGTAATTACGCATTTGGGGATGTCAACCTCTCCCCCCTTCCCTGATGCCTCAGAGCAAGGGCTGTAAGTTAGGCAATTTGTTAATTGTTAACATATAGTATAAGTTATTGAGAAAAGGTGTGCATGTTTGACTTCTGCTTTCCCAAAATACAAAGAGTATTAAGGTGAGTCAGCCCACAGAGGGAACGTCATCGTCCGTATTGCAGAGATTTGCAAAAGCGCTGGAAGCATAATTGAGTTTGCCGAGTTGTTCTTTCTAGCGAAAAAGAGCAGATGAGGGTTGTCTTAAGTTTACAGAGCATTCACTTTTGCAAAAACTATTGCAGCGACATTGGCCATAGGTGAACGAATATGTAGCAGGATAAAAATCATCAAGAATAGATTGAGGTCAACTATTGGAATCGATCGACTTGACCATCTCATGCTTATGATGTCAGAAAATGACCTACTAGAAAAAATCACCTCATCCTACTTGTAGAAAAATAGAAAGTTGAAAAGTCCCACAGCCTTAAAGTTTTGAGTTAAAGTTATTTGAAGTTATTTTCTTTGTCTTGATTATGCTTTTATACCTGAGTTGTTTCCTACAATATATGACATTTTTCCACAAGTAATAAACATTATTTTAACACAAAAAACGAAGTTAAAAATGTCTGTTGTCGTCGGCACCTACTCAAATTTTTCGGCACATTTTGAACCCCCCCCCCCCAAAGGTAAAAGACTAGTGTCGCCCCTGTATGTTGTTACAATGTCTGTGTTGTTAGATATGTTTTCATAATTACGCTTATGTGACAAAATGTTGGGCAATTATATTATTAAGCCTCCGTGATGTGTCGCTTCACATTTTTTTTTATCACTTTTGTTTAGTTGTTACTTCAGTCATGCTCTACCCTTAACTCCAACAAAACTTCAAATTGTGGCTTTCAATTTTAATTCATATTTCGGATCTTTTCTTAGCAAACTATCGATCAAGAAGCGGAGGGTGTAGCCTTTCGTTCAAAGATAATTTAAGATATATTGATATAAGATATATTGATTGCCATTTAAAAAATAACTTATCAACTTTTCAGAAAAAAAAAACTTCAGAAAACCGGCCGTGATAAAAAAAAATGCAGCACCTTTTAACTCAAAGACTCTATATCATAATTTTGCTTACTAAGTGGGGTCATTTTATTCAGTCAAAGTCTTAAAATTTTATATACATAAATCTCATAGTAAAAACTGTTCCCTCGAAAAGTATAAGAGCATTTAGGAGATAACAACTTCTGTTTTAGGCACAAAATCAAATATTTCAAGGTAACGAACTGTATAGTAAGCGCGAGTCGTCTCAAAAGTAACCGAAACTCTAAAAAAAGTTTTTTTGATACCAATAGATACATCAAAAGAATCAAATATTTATGCTGATTTTAAATATAGAAGTTTCATCAAGTTTCGAAAAAATACATTCAAGGCCTTCCTGCATTGATTAGTGACATTTAAGGAGTCCACATATCTATCTTCTATCTTTGATTTAAAACTCACCATAATATATATAAAATTTATCAGCAACTTGCCTTCAATCTTAGATTTTTTCTTTCTTTTTTTTGGATTTGACTTAATATTATAAGGCTTAACGCAGTTTAAAAACCATTATTTAAGAAATTTACCAAATTAAAAGGTTTTACAGTTTAGGTTTAAAGTGAAAAATAATAATTCAGATACACGCAGAAGGAGATAAATAAAAATGGGCCCAACACTTTTATGTTCAAAAGATTGCTTTGATTCCATTGATTTATTCCTGTGACTTGTTTGGCAACCCAATCACTTTATTCCATTTACGTAATTAAGAAAGGGAGATAAATAAAAATGGGCATTTAAATCTATTGATGTATTTGCCCGTTGTTGCTATGTCAAATTTGAATCTATAAAAATAATACAGCAGCTGACTGGCTATTTGCTTCGAAATTATAATCCAGTAAAAAGAATAAAAGTTTTCGAACCACAACATTTCTTACAAGTAAACTCTTTGTTTCTCTGTGGTTCGATTTTATTCTATTTAAATAATAACATTTTTTTTGCCCATTTTTATCGTAATCTAATTTAAGGGTTTACAGGATTTGAGTCTTTCAGGCTCTTTTAGATTTTCCCCATGCCCACTTTTATTTCACGAATTTCACTTTTACTGGCTAGTACTTATATCATTTACAACTCTTTATCGCTTTTACTGGCTTACATAAATTTTTTCAACTAAAAGTAAGGAACAACATTTAGACTAAAATGAACAGAGATTATATCGTATTTGAAAGGTGGACGCCCCCTCCTCAATACCTCCTCTTCACGCTAAAGTGTTTTAGAACTTTTAAAAAAGCTTTCTATTCCCTTGTGCTTCAGAATTCGCTCTTAAAAAATTGGGACAAAAAGTCAAACTTCAGTGTAAATAAGCGAGGTATTAGAAGGGATTGACCCCCTCCCTCATATGAAAAATTGGTTATTTACGTTTTAAGTTCTAATTTTGCTACTCACTTTCAGTTGAAAAAAAAACTTTCTTATTTAATTAGCAATTGTTTTCAAATAATATCGGGAAATGCAGCTCCACTCCATGGAAAAGTATTGTACCTTACAGAGGATTTCTCAAAGTAAAGTTCCTCCAACGCAAAATAACCCCCCCCCCCCCCCAGCTCCCCGTCCCGTCCATCTCAAGGAAAGAACATAATTTACATTTTATAAAAAATTGCAAATGAATGTGCATTATCTGTTTAATATACATATGCTGATATTTATTCCTTAAAATCTTAATAGTTTTTGATTTACTAAAGTTATAAAGAGTGAAAACATTCAATTTTTTTCAGTAAAGTGCAAATTATGTTCTTTCCTTGAGAAGACATAAGGGTTGTGAGCCCTACTCATGTCAATTTCTCCTCGTTTTTTGTTTCACTCGGTTATGTATCGTAATTTATGTTTGTTTTCGGTTTCATTTATTTATTGATGCTGATTTGTGGTAGTTTTACGCTTGGTAGATTATTTGATTCTATTTCGGCCCATTTTTGGTTTAATGGAGTTCTTCATTTTTCTTTGAAATACTTATTTTATGGAAACAGTTTTTTAATTATTTTCTGTTTGTTTTATATTGACTGTTTGTTTTATATTCTTTTTCATGGAAAAAGAATATAACAGTTCAAATCTTTTTGGTTTTTTCTTTAAGAATTTATAGTTTGGCCTGCTATTTGTATGCTGTAGAAACTTTTCAATAATTTTTAACACATAAACTCTTTTGAAAATCTCGACACAAATAGTAGTGTTTAATTTTCTAGTTGACCTGAAAAATAAAACTTAATACCATTACCAAAAATTATATCTATGCTCTTTGACAGCTTGGATACACTTACTTTCTTTTGATTTAGTTAAATTTTAAGCGCATAAGTATTAACAAAAGCGTAAGAGTTTGAATAAAAGTTTGAACTTAATGCCCTCAGTTGTCGTAGGGATATTGCTGGGAAGTCTTATTGGCAACCAGCATATACAAATGGCGTTTTGACTTATTATTAAAGCAACATATAGTTTTTAAGTATAATGGGAAAATTGCATAGCTTTGAGGGTTTGACCAACCCAATAATCCTGGAGATGTAGTTACTAGACCGTTCAGCTATGCTGAACAAAATGGCCGTCTTAATATTTTGATTGGAAGTTTTTGGAAAATTATGAACAAAAGAGGAGGACTGATTCCCCTCCATTCACTT
Source organism: Artemia sp. Qi Xiang Cuo (assembly GCF_049724085.1). Lineage (NCBI taxonomy): Eukaryota > Metazoa > Arthropoda > Branchiopoda > Anostraca > Artemiidae > Artemia > Artemia sp. Qi Xiang Cuo. The sequence continues at coordinate 14,964,660 of NC_142801.1, forward strand.
TTGACTCTTAAAAAGACACTAGGACTTAAAGTTTAAAGCTATGATAATAGCAATGATTAATATCATTGATATTTTAAAGGAGCTAATTGAATTGAATTTATTTATAATCCGTTGAAATACAATAATGAACGGAGTATAAAAAAAAGAAAAAAGAAGAAGAAAAGAAAAAAACAAGAGCAAAAGAAAAAGACGGATAATGACGAATAAAACGAAATTAAAACTCATAGAACAATCGCACAAGCATAGTAAAATAAACCAGAAAATGACAGCACAAGCCAATGTAACAAGCACATAGACAAGCACGAATAAAACAAAGATAAAACTTATGGAACAAGCACACAAGCATAATAATAAACCAAACAATCATACAGTATATATAACAAACACAAAAACAGTAAACGTGAAATTGACTGGACAGTAAACAGTAAACAGTAATGTGATTGGAAGTTAAGATGGACGGGACGGGGAGCAAGGGCGGGGGGGTGGGGTGGTTATTTTGCGTCGGAGGAACTTTACTTTGAGGAATTCTCTGTAAGGAACAAAAATTTTCTATGGAGTGGTGCTGGATTTCCCGATATTATTTGAAAACAATCGGTACTTAAATAAGAAAGTTTTTTCCAATTGAAAGTGAATAGCAAAATTAAGACTTAAAACGTACAGAACCTATTTTTCATATAAGGTAGGGGGTCACCCCCTTCTAATACCTCGCTTTTTTGTTTGACTTTTTGACTTTTTGTTTTTGACTTTTTGTCCCAATTCTTTAAGAGCGAATTCTGAAGCACGAGGGAATTTAATTTAAATAGAAAGCTTTTTTAAAAGTTCTAAAACACTTGAGCGTGAAGAGCGAGGTATTGAGGAGGGGCGTCCCCCTTTCACATACGATATAATCTCTGTTCATTTTAGTTTTAATGTTTCTCCTTACTTTTGGTTGAAAAAATTATTTTTTCAATTTAAAAAACAATAAAAACGATAAAGAGTTGTCAATGAATTAAGTACTAGCCCGTAAAAGGGAAATTCGTGAAATAAAAGTGGCCATGGGGAAAATCTAAAAGAGACTGAAAGACTCAAATCCTATAAACCCTTATATTAGATTATGGTAAAAATGGGTAAAAAAAATGTTATACTTTAAATAGAATAAGACCGAACCACAGAAAACAAAACAAAGAGTTTACTTGTAAGAAATCTTGTGGTTCGAAAATTTTTATTCTTTTTACTCAATTATAATTTCAAAGTAAAGAGCCAGTCAGGTGCTGTATTCTTTTTATAGATTTAAATTTGACATAGAAACAACGGGCAAACACAACAATAGGTTTATATACCCATTTTTATTTATCTCCCCTTCCTTATTTACGTATAAGGAATAAAGTGATTGGGTTGCCCAATCACAAAGCAAACTTTTGAACATAAAAGTGTTGGGCAGTAATCTCTCCTTATGCGTGTATTTGAACTATTATTTTTCACTTTAAACCTAAACTGTAAAGCCTTTTAACTTGGTAATTTTTCCCTTTAAACCAAAGCTGTAAAGCCTTTTACCTTGGTAAATTTCTTAAACAATGATTTGTAACTTGCGTTAACCCTTATACTACTACTACTACTACTACTACTACTAACAACTCACCGCAGTACCAAGCCGCCTGAGGCCAACACAGCTACGCACGCTCCTCCGCCAACCCAATCTATTCAAAGCCTCCCTTTTTACACCCGTCCACGAAGTTCCCATTTCCTTTAAATCTTTCTTTATGACGTCCTCCCACCCCAGACGCGGACGACCTGTTTTCCTTAACCCTTATACTATTAAGTCAAATCAAAACAAAAGAAAGAAAAATATATCTAAGATTGAAGGGAAGTTACTTGAAGGCAAATTTTATAAAGTATTATGGTACGTTTTAAATCAAAGATATAAGATAGATATTTGGATTCCTTAGATGTCACTACTCACTGCAGGAAGGCCTTGAATTCACTTTTTCCGAAAATAATGCAAATTTTCTCAGGCTCGTAACTTTTGATGGGCAAGGTTAAACTTGATGATACTTATATATTTAAAATCAGCATAAAAATCCGATTCTTTTGATGTGTCTATTGGTATCAAATACAATTTTTTAGAGTTTCGTTTACTATTGAGACGAGTCACGCTTACTATACAGTTCGTTACCACGAACTGTTTGATTTTGCGCCTAAAACGGAAATTTTTATCTCCTAAATGCTCTTAAACTTTTCGCTAAAACAGTTTTCACTCTAAGATTTATGTATATAAAATTTGAAGACTTTGGCTGAATAAAATGACCCCATTTAGTAAGCAAAATTATGGATGCTGGTGCACAATAACGACATTCCTAGGCCTATATACTAATGAGAGACGAAACCCGCCAGACGGATTATTTTCAAGAGACCGCTATTGAGAAATGGAATGCAAAGCGTAGTTTTCATTGCGTTTACATTATTTAAACAGTTATTTTTTGGGGTTTAGGGGTGGAAAAAATTACCTGCTATATTAGTAGTAACTATCTATGGAATTTGCGTACTGCCCTAGCAATTTCTATGTTATTTGCGTACTGCCATAGGACTATGCTATTTGCGTACTGCCCTAGCAATTTCTATGTTATTTGCGTACTGCCATAGGACCATGCTATTTGCGTACTGCCCTAGCAATTTCTATGTTATTTGCGTACTTTGCCAACGCCCCCGTACCAAACAGGTTTCTGGTAGGTATAGCCTATTGTTATTGCGAGAGAGTTACTCAATTTACAGCTTAGTGTTAACTGACAGAGTTCCAAATACGAACATTTTGAAAAGCAGACAAAAAATCGGACATTATAATCAGAATTATTTGATTAACATTTAAAAAGGGGTAATGAGATATATGATCTGTATAATACACAAGTGATGTTTGATAAGTATTGTCAATTTAAAATAGGATCTATGCATTTTTTTTTACATGGTGTTCGTTCAATTGAAAGCGAGGATTTCTGTTAAATAAATAATTCTTATATTTTTTCCGTTCAATTGAAAGCGAGGATTTCTGTTAAATAAATAATTGTTATACCTTTTAAAATAGCTTTACGGAGTTTGAGGGACTCTGTCGTTATATTCCGTTTGATTTTTTCTTTACATGGTGTTCGTTAAATTGAAAGCGAGGAGTTCTGTTAAATAAATAATTCTTATATTTTTTCCGTTCAATTGAAAGCAAGGATTTCTGTTAAATAAATAATTGTTATACCTTTTAAAATAGCTTTACGGGGTTTGAGGGGCTCTGTCGTTTTTTTAAGTGTTATTTTTTCATTAAATATTTTTAGATAAAAAAGCGAGGCTTTCTTTTAAATAAATAAATCTTATATTTTTTAAGTTCAATTTAAAGAGAGGATTTATGTTAAATAAATAATTTTTATACCTTTTAAAATAGCTTTACGGGGTTTGATGGACTCTGTCGTTTTATTACGTGTGATTTTTTCTTTACATGGTGTTCGTTCATTTTAAAGCGAGGATTTATGTTAAATAAATAATTATTTTATTTTTTACGTTCAATTAAAATCGAGGATTTCTGTTAAATAAATAATTGTTATACCTTTTAAAATAGCTTTACGGGGTTTGAGGGACTCTGTCGTGTTGTTCCGTGTGATTTTTTATTTAAATGGTGTTCGTTAAAAAAGCGAGGATTTATGTTAAATAAATAATTCTTATATTTTTTCCGTTCAATTGAAAGCGAGGATTTCTGTTAAATAAATAATTGTTATACCTTTTAAAATAGCTTTACGGGGTTTGAGGGGCATACATAGTGAGAGAGACAGGCAAAGTCGACATAGCTTTATTTCATTTTTTTATGGTTAATTTAGACGTGGTTCCGTGCGCGCCCGTTGCCTCGTATAGATTAAACTTAAAAAATGAAATAAAGCTATGTCGACTTTGCATGTCTCTCTCACTATGTATGCACATTCGTGGTGTGTAACCAATCACCAATCAAGTTATTGTATATTGAGCAACCTCCGCTGTCTCTGATTGGTCCCTAAAAAATGGGGGTTGTCTAAAAAACCAGTCTGGCTGAAAACGTGGAGTTTTCCTACTGCTCACTTTTTGCAATGTGTAGGAACCAGTGAGGAATTCCCGTTCGTTTGGAAAGGTGCCAAGGAAAGGCATGCAAATAGCATGTAGTTTCAAAACGTTTTTAATCACGTTTCTTGAATGTAGTATCTGTACTGTATATTCAAGAGGTGAAATCAATAAAGAGCTTGTTACTTACTTACAAATATTTTTATAATTTCTTGAATGAAATTTCCGTATTGTGTATCCAAGAGTTGACTTCAATAAAGAAATTGTTACTTACTGAGAATTTTTTCATAATTTATTTAATTAAATTTATAAATTTTGTATATAAGTTAAATTTTTTTTTTATAAATATAAAAAAAAAGTTACTTACTTGCGATTTTTTCATAATTTCTTGAATGAAGTATCTGTACTGTATATCCAAGAGGTGAAATCAATAAAGAGTTTGTTACTTACTTACAAATATTTTCATAATTTCTTGAATGAAATTTCCGTATTGTGTATCCAAGAGTTGACTTCAAGAAAGAAATTGTTACTTACTGAGAACTTTTTTCATAATTTCTTGAATCTAATTTCTACATCGTATATCTAACTCGTGAAAACAATAGAGTTGTTACTTACTTAGAATTTCGTCATAATTTCTTGAACGAAATGTCTTTTTGTTTATCCAACAGGTGAATTCAAGAAAGAATTCGCTACTTAGTTACTATTTTTTCATAATTTCTTGAATGAAATTTCCGTATTGTGTATCCAAAAGTTGACTTCAAGAAAGAAATTATTACCTACTGAGAATTTTTTCATAATTTCTTGAATTAAATTTCTACATCGTGTAACTAAGTGAAAATTATTTGTGATAAAGAGAAAAAAAAAAGTTACTTACTTGCTATTTTTCCATAATTTCTTTAATGAAGTATCTGTATTGTATATCCAAGAGGTGAAATTAATAAAGAGTTTGTTACTTACTTACAAATATTTTCATAATTTCTCGAATTAAATTTCCGTATTGTGTATCCAAGATTAGACTTCAAGAAAGAAATTGTTACTTACTGAGAATTTTTTTCATAATTTCTTGAATTTAATTTCTACATCGTATATCTAACTCGTGAAAACAATAAAGAGTTTGTTACTTACTTAAAATTTTGTCATAATTTCTTGAACGAAATGTATTTTTGTTTATCCAACAGGTGAATTCAAGAAAGAATTTGCTACTTACTTACAAATATTTTAATAATTTCTTGAATGAAATTTCCGTATTGTGTATCCAAGAGTTGACTTAAAGAAAGAAATTGTTACTTACTGAGAATTTTTTAATAATTTATTTAATTAAATTTCTACATAATGTAGCTAAGTGAAAATTGTTTGTGATAAAGAGAAAAAAAGTTACTTACTTGTGATTTTTTCATAATTTCTTGAATGAAGTATCGGTACTGTATATCCAAGAGGTGAAATCAATAAAGAGTTTGTTACTTACTTACAAATATTTTAATAATTTATTGAATTCCGTGTTTTGTATCCAATAGAAGACTAAAAGAAAGAAATGGTTACTTAATGATAATTTTATCATAATATCTTTAAATAAATTTCTACATCTTGTATCTAATTCATGTAAATAATAAAGAGTTTGTTACTTACTTATAATTTCGTCATAATTTCTCGAACAAAGTGTCTTTGTTTTATCCAGCAGGTGAATTCAAGAAAGAACTTGCTACTTTCATACAATTTTTCAAAATTTCTTCAATAAAAATTTCTGTATTGTGTATCCAAGAGATGGCTTCAAGAAAGAATTTGTTACTGACTTACTTACTTACAACTTTTTCATAGTTTCTTAAATGAAGTTTCTGCATTGTGTATCCAAGAGGTGACTTCAGGAAACAGTTTGTTACTTGCTTACAATAGAACTATTCTAAAGAATAAAGACGGGTAAAGCTTAAAGATATTTATTGCTTAAACGTATTAACAGATTTTTTTTTGAAAAAAACAACAACAAATGTTTACATAAAAATAGTACTTAGACTTCACTCTTAAACACACAAAAACGATGGTCTCAGGATATAGAGTAGTTTTTAACATGTCTTATTGAGTTATCACGATCAGGTATGTTCTTAGGTATCCACTGTGCGAAGAACCTAGCCTCGTCTTCAGGACGGTGATAACCCCCTTCAAATTTAGGACACTTAAACTCTTCTAGATTGAAAAGTGGAATCCTAGGGTCACACTTTTGAATTAAAACTTTATCTGTAGGTACATTGCCCTTTACGTAGAGCGCTCTAGATTGAAAAGTGGAATCCTAGGGTCACACTTTTGAATTAAAACTTTATCTGTAGGTACATTGCCCTTTACGTAGAGCGCTTTAACCCCGAAAAGCTGCAAATTTCACTGACTTCCTCCTGAACATTTCTCAGTTCCCGACCAGCATTATTAAGTGGTGGTATTACTCTATCGTAGAATCCCAGTCTGTTTATATGACGTAATGTAGTACTCCACAAGCTTTTATCATACTCAAACATGTTATAGTTCACTATCCAATGATAACAGTCAATTTCTTCGAGTTCCATAGACAATAATAAAAATGCACATTCAAATATAACATCACAAGAAGATTTTTTCAAACTGATAAATTCTGTGTCATACAGTCCTATCATCTTGGAAGTTATTAATGTAGTTGTTAAGTAGAAAAACACTTCATCTAACTTTTATATCTTCGCTCAAGGTTGAGTGGAGTTATGGCTAGGGGGATGAGTCCTAAAACCATCTGAATTCATTGTGGGGAGGAGTCATAAAACCCCTGAAAGTCATTGCGGGGAGGAATAATTGAACTCTCGGTAACTGATAAATTCTGTTTCATACAGTCCGATCATCTTGGAAGCTATTAATGTAGTGGTTAAGTATGAAAATACTTCATCAAACTTTTATATCTTCGCTCAAGGTTGAATGGAGTTATGGCTAGGGGGATGAGTCCTAAAACCATCTGATTTCATTGGAGGGAGGAGTCATAAAACCCTCCAGGAACCTAACAGCCATGAACATCTAAAAAACTATGTCTGAAAACCCAAACAGCTAATTAAATATTCTAATTCATGATTTCAGGCACGTAAGGCTCAATAGTAACCGAAACTCTATTCCTACAAGTTAAGTTAGAATAAAAGAATGTGGTAATTATATTGGCTTACACTGAAAATAATTGAACAGAAAAAATAAAACTCCGATAAATATTTACACAGAGTCTCTCAAACCCCCCGTAAAGCTATTTTAAAAGGTATAAGAATTATTAATTTAACAGAAATCCTCACTTTTTGAACGAACACCATGTAAAGAAAAAATCACACGGAATAAAACGACAGAGCCCCTCAAACCCCGTAAAGCTATTTTAAAAGGTATAAGAATTATTTTATTTAGCAGAAATCCTCGCTTTCAATTTAACTTAAAAAATATAATAATTATTTATTTAACAGAAATCCTCGCTTTTTGAACGAACACCATGTAAAGAAAAAATCACACGGAATAAAACGATAGAGCCCTTCAAAACCCGTAAAGCTATTTTAAAAGGTATAACAATTATTTATTTAACAGAAATCCTCGTTTTCAATTTATCGGAAAAAATAAAGTAATTATTTATTTGACAGAAATCCATACTTTTTGAATGAACATTATGTAATGAAAAAATCACAAGTAATAAAATTACACAGATCCTCAAACCCCGAACAGCACATTTAAAATCAAACCAACAAAAAAATTTCACTGAACTACTAGCTATAAATTTAAAGTAAAAAAAATAAGAATTATTTATTTAACAGAAATCCTCGCTTTGAATTGAACGAACACCATGTAAAGAAAAATCACTCGGAATAAAACGACAGAGTTTCTCAAACCCCGTAAAGCTATTTTAAAAGGTATAAAAATTTTTTATTTAACAGAAATCCTCGCTTTCAATTGAACGGAAAAAATATAAGAATTATTTATTTAACAGAAATCCTCGCTTTCAATTGAACGAACACCATGCAAAGAAAAAATGCATAGATCCTATTTTAAATTGACAATACTTATTAAACATCATTTGTGTATTATATAGAACATATATCTTATTACCCCTTTTTAAATGTTAATCAAATAATTCTGATTATAATGTCCGATTTTTTGTCTGCTTTTCAAAATGTTCGTATTTGGAACTCTGTCAGTTAACACTAAGCTGTAAATTGAGTAACTCTCTCGCAATAACAATAGGCTATACCTACCAGAAACCTGTTTGGTACGGGGGCGTTGGCAAAGTACGCAAATAACATAGAAATTGCTAGGGCAGTACGCAAATAGCATCGTCCTATGGCAGTACGCAAATAACATAGAAATTGCTAGGGCAGTACGCAAATAGCATAGTCCTATGGCAGTACGCAAATAACATAGAAATTGCTAGGGCAGTACGCAAATTCCATAGACAGTTACTACTATGCTTTGCTTACCCCCCTAATATATGCTATGCTTTACCCCCCCCCCCTAATGTGCAAATATATAGCCCAAATTTGTTTCTAAACTATTATATATATATATCCTATTTTATTTCATTTTATTTTATTTTATATCCTATTTTATTTTATTTTATTAGCATTAACCAAAGTTGACTTCTTTAGAAGTGTCGTTATAATGCACCAGTGCCAAATTATGATATATGGTCTTTGAGTTAAAAGGGGCTGCATTTTGTTTTATCTCGGCCGGTTTCCTGAAAAGTTGATAAGTTATATTTTAAATGGCAATCAATATATCATCTTAATTATCTTTGAACGAAGGACTACACCCTTCGCTTCTTGATCGATACTATAGCGAGAAAAGAGCCGAAATATAAATTAAAATTGAAAGCCACAATTTGAAGTTTTGTTGGAGTTAAGGGTAGAGCATGACTGAAGTAACGACTAAACAAAAGTGAAAAAAAATGTGAAGCGGCACATCACGGAAGTTTAATAATATAATTGCCCAAAAATTTGACATATAAGCATAATTATGGAAACACATCTAACAACACAGACATTGTAACAATATACAAGGGCGTCACTAGCCTTTTACCTTTGGGGGGGGGGGCGTCCAAAATGTGTCGACGAATTTGAGTAGGTGCCGACGACCACCGACATTTTTTCCTTCGTTTTTATGTGTTAAAATAATGTTTATTAGTTGCGGAAAATTGTCATATATTGTAGAGAAAAACTCCGGTATAAAAGTATAATCAAGACAAGGGAAATAACTTTAAATAACTTTAATTCAAAACTTTAAGGCTGTGGGACTTTTCAACTTTCCATTTTTCTACACGTAGGATGACGTGATTTTTTCCGGCAGATCTTTTTCTGACATCATGAGCATGAGATGGTCAAGTCGATTGTTTCCTATAGTTGACCTCAATCTGTTCTTGACGATTTTCATCCTGCTAAATATTCGTTCACCTATGGCGAATGTCGCTGCAATGGTTTCTGCAAAAGTGAATGATCTGTAAACTTAAGGCAACCCTCGTCTGTTCTTTTTTGCTAGAAAGAACAACACGGCAAATTCAATGATGCTTCCAGTACTTTTGCAAATCTCTGCAATAAGGACGATAACGTTCGCTCTGTGGGCTAGGCATCTTATATATTGAACATTTCTTCCTAACTTCTTCGAAAAGTGAGCTTGTATTCCCTCGAAACGCCCACCCATGTGACTTGCAAAATCATAGCATTGAAATGCCAGTTTTTCTGTATTGATACGAGCCTTCCGCAAAACTTGTAGAATTTTCTCTGCTATATCGGCTCCATTCTTTGACTCAGAACCTATAATTACGAGTAAACACTCTTTAGCGACTCCCTCTCTATCAATGTACTGGGCAACTACAGCTAAACACTCTTCATAGCTGACAGCAGGGGTTTTGTCTGCGAATTTGACAAAGAGCTTCATTAACTTCAGCTACGACTTTGTTAAACTAGCTCTATTCCAACAATCGCAATTAATTTATTTTGCCAAATACCTGACAGATACCTTCTGACATTTGGCTTGTTCTGGTTTTTCATTCAATGGTTCGTTCCAATTTTGTGTCTCGATAGAAGATTAGCTAGCTCAACGTGATTTTCTCAGTCATGATTCTTCCCATTAAATACAGGCCCCTGTTTGCCTAGAGTAGTTTGAACATCTAGCAACATGTATATAATGCGACACCCGCTTTCCCTTTCTTTTTGTGACTACGTATCTTTCATTTGTTTATTCTTGTTTACTAAGCTTGGTGATGATTTATTTATCTCTATAAAACAGATAAAACCACCTATAGAAGCTTTGTGACCATTGGAATGGAAGTGAGGAACGAGGATTTCAGTCTTGGATCCCTTGCTTTGCACTTTGTGTTAGTTTCTAGTTCCTGTTATAAATGAAGCATCTTTGTTTCTGTATTCGCAGCCAGGTCCAGTTGCAAACAACGAACAGGCAAAGTAGTAGGCTAAATCTTTCTTGACACTATACTCTACGGTGTGGGTACTTATTGTACCAGTTTCAAACAGACTGCAACTGGCAATTGGTACTCTGGAATTGGATTTCCTCATTTATTTAAAAATCAATTTTTGGTTGAAATGGTTCCAGTTTGACAAGCTTTAGCTTTTCTGAGTTTACAAGTTTCTCTTTCTTGAGCCAGGGATTATGCTGGACCCTTACGATCCTTGCCGTAAAATTTCGGCTTCAGTTTCTATTCCTTCCATTCTTGACACTTACTGAGAAATGAATTTCTCTCACTCACTAATAAGCCTAGTTCCGTATTCGCTGATTGATCGCCCTATGTCTAGCGCTTGTATTGCAGCGCTTAATTCGCTAGTGACGCAATCCAACTTAAATTCAACTGTCAGTTTTTTTCTACTTCGGTACAGTCAAAAAAGAAGAGCGAATATATTACTGATTCCTGCCATTTCTTTGTGATCAATTTCTGAACAGGGAACTTCTTCCAATTTTTTTTTCTTTCACCAGATTCCATAGTGACAAACCTGAGAGGATAAGAACTTTGATTTTTTTCAGCCGCATCTTCTTCTATTCAGACTCCGGTATTTGTCAAGGATGGACCAGGACGAACTTTCTCAAGAGGTGTTTGAAATATGACTTTGATTTCACCACAGCTGTTTTTCTGTATTCATTTCACTCATTTGAAAAAGAAATGAAAAGCTCGAAACAAATTCAAAAACTTTTATATGGAAACCTGGCCATAACCTGTTAAACTTGAAAGGCGATTTGAAAACTATATTCTTCTTTGCTTCTGGCAGGAAATTGGATACGCTTTAGCTCAGTTCAGTCCATTTCCATTTTAAAGTATGCTTCGAAAGTAAAGCGAGTAGAAACCCCAAAACTAGAGAGCAAGCTCAAACTTGTAGAGATCCACTGCATAGTAATACCGCTATCTTGTATATATGTTTACGTATAATCCAATATCTCTAAGACTCACGTGGCTCCAATAATCCAATCCTGTAGGAAAGACCACTTACCAGGATTGTCCTCTAACTCACAAAAACAAAATAAAATTTGGTAAAAATACAAAAAGTTTGCATATTAAAAGGATATGTTCACCGCCCTTCAGGATAACTCATCTTTTTTTTTATATATAATTAAAAATTAAAGGTAGATTTTTTTATCCCTAATCATATTATTATTTCCTCGTTTATTAATTACAAATTATTAAGTGTTTCAGTCAAAATTTTTAACGGTTACTCCCCTTTCACAAACTGACGCTCGTTGATCAAATCTACCCTTAAAAGTAAGATTCTGCCCAGACTTTAGGAGTCCATCCTATCAAATTTTGCACTTACAACTAGGACATCTGCTGAACATAAGCATCTTTAGCAGCCTCAGAATGCGAGACGCGAGGTGGCTGCGACTGCGAAGCACTAAAACAAGAGGCGCCACTGTAGACAGACAGAGCTTTCTGCTGACTTTAATTGCACTAGGCTATCATGCTATTTGAGATAAAGTTCGATCATGATAGGGCTTTTTACACTTTTCTTTAAGCTACCTGGCCGTAACCATTTTGGAATTTCAAACATAGTGGTCTTTTGCACAATCATTAGCCTAATCTTCATTTTGGTACCGTTTTTCAGTTCCTCACTATGATGCTATTGAATGTGGGTAGCTCGATAATCAGAGTCAAATTCGTAATACCTTTCATCTTTCTTTCTTTCAAAACAAACTTTACACACAAGCTTTATTCTAGTTCTGGATCTTTTTCCTTTATTATTTTTGGAATAGCATTACAACCAAGGTTACTGGGCTTCCTGCATTATTTTTTCTAGTTTTCTTATTAAATAAAATATTAAAATAAGTATAATGTTGCAAAACAGGGAAATTTTAGAATCTAGAAACAAAAATTGTTTCTCTCCTTGCAGTTTTAATTCTTCGTACCCTTGACAATATGATTTGTTAAAATAAGAGAAGGAGGTTTAGTTCTAAATAGGCTTAGTATAACCTTGCAATTCTATAGACTAATGTGTTAGCAAAATACTTCAGCTGTTTCTGATACTTTGGAAAGAAACAACAATATTTCCCAACAATTTTTTTCTCAGTAGAGCCGATGGAAATGACCCGACTAACCGACACGTTGAAAAATATCAAGTTTTGCTAGGCTCCATACGACAAGTCGTTTTCTAGGCGGCCAATTGGTTTGAAGCAGGATGGAGCAGTCGATTTCGTCGTCTTTGCCCAACGGAAGTCTTTGCCCGTAGTGTTGGAGCAGTCAACTCTGACATAATCAAGGACCGACAACATATTAAGTTTTTGTCGATTTCGCGCAGTTGAAGCAGTAAATTTTTTAGTCATTTGCCCGACCGAATTCTTTAATGACACTAGATTGAAACGACAACATACCACGTTTTGTGGGGCTTGGCTCAACAAGTCGTTTTCTAGGGGGGAAATTGTTTTCTGTCGACTTTGCGCAGATGAAGAAGTGAATTTTGTTGTTCTTCGCCCAATTGAAGTCTTGTATGGCGATTCATTAGACCAACAAAATATCAAGTTTTTTAGGGCTCCGCTTGACTAATCATTTTTTAGGGGGCCAATGGGTTTCTATCAACTTCACGCACATGACATACTAAGTTTTGTCGGACTTCGCCCGACGAAAACTCTTCCAGAAGCTTCACTTTGTGCCGAAAGATCGCAACTTTTGTCGGGCTTTGCCCGACAAAAGTCCTTTGCGCAGATGAAGAAGTGAATTTTTTTGTTCTTCGCCCACTGGAAGTCTTTTATGGCGATACATTAGACCAAATGCGGCCATTATCGAAATGCGGCCATTATCTTAGCTGTTCGTACTATGAACAGCCAATTTTTGAGAACTTGGCGAAGTCATCCCTTGGTGGCTTAAATAAATGATGTACAATATATTTTTTCAATTGTGATCCAATGTTCACCTTAAATGCTGCTAAAAAAACATAAGCTTATGTATATTGATTCTTTATTTGCAGTACAGGAAATAAGAAAGACAAATAATAAAACGAAGGAATAAAACAGGACATAAATATTACTTTTAACAAAATAATAAATTATCAACGGAGCCTTGAACTCTTTAAGTTGGGAGCGAAATAACATGATATTTGCCTTTTCAGAAGCTCTGTACTGAGGGAAAAAGGACAGTAAATAACAGTATTACTGTTTCCGGGGAAGCTTTCTTTCGGGAATAATAGCCTTCTAACTTTAATTTCCCTTCAAGTTTTGTTCAATGTGGACTATTAAAAAAACTTCGAACTTTTCATCACAATGCTACCTTTTAAGTACAATAGGTCAACTGCTAAAAAAGGAATCATAAGTAGAACTAGCTAAATGTACTTAACGTACCAAGGACATTAAAAATCAAAACTTTTTTTGTACCCTGGACTCATCTTAGGTTTATATGTACCTGAAAACAACGATTTTATAAGATTTTTCTTCCGTTTATTTCAAAACTATGACGTTTTTGAAGCATTACCACATTTTGTCAGTGTTGCCACATTGACTCTTGAAAATAAGTAAATCAAACATTTTTTCTTTATTTTTAAATCAAATCAAATTTTTCTTTATTTTTATTTTTCTTTCCTAATTCAAGGTTTCGGGTGAGAGTCCACTTGTTTTAAAGTAGTTTCCAGGATGTTAGGTGTTTCCTTGCTGGAGTTGAACCACTAAATATTTAACAAAACTGCCATCAGAGATGCTCATTTACAGCCATGAGGGGTTAAAAAAAATCTAAATGAAAAGCTTCCAAATACTCCTTCAAACCAATATTTAGATTTCATAATAAGAGTGACTCTCAGAGGGGTTGACAATACAAGGTAAAATTAAAGCATGAAAATAGATAATTATCGCAGTTTATATAATTCATCAGCAGAATCTTTATAACTCAGTCTAAGTTATTTCTTAGGTATATGAGGGCTTCAAGTTTAATAAATTAGATGGCTTTTCTGTTTCAATTTATCAGAGGTTGTATGCTTTATTTTTAGCATGCATTGCCAACTACCATTATTTTTAAATTTGAATATTGGTTTTGAAAGAATATTCGAGTCCCTTTCATCCCCCCTCTTTGCTTTTGACCTCACATGCTTGGAAGTGAGCTTCTCTGATATTTTCTTTTATAATTCATAAGCAAAACTTATTTCGGTTCTTTCCCATTATATGGGCACTTACAAGGAAACCAGTCACGAAAACCCGTTTTTGGCGATTAATTTAAGACACCGCTATACAGTATTGGAATGCTTAGCGTGATTTTCAATGCGTTTACGATATTTAAACTGTTGTTTTTGGGGGTTTAGGGGGAGAAAAAGGTACCTAGGTCAAATTAGACTATGTATTTAATATATGCAATGCTTTACACTCCCCCCTAATGTGCAAATATATAGCCCAAATTTGTTTATAAACTTTTATATTTTCATCCTATTTTGTTTTATTTCATTAACATTAATCAAACTTGAATTTTCAGAAGTGCCCATATTATGGGAAAGTACCCTTATTTCAAGTCAATCTAAGAGATTTCTCGAGAAAATGAGGGCTTCAGGTAAAATAAATAAGCTGACAGGTTAACCTTTAATCATCATGGGTTCCTGCTTTACTTCGATCTTGGAGTCTCAACCACCCTTCTCTAAGAATATACATATTGCCTCAAAAGAATGTTTGAAGTCTTTACATCAACTCACCTTTTCATCTGGAACTTATCATGCTTGTACATGAGCGTCTTTAAGAGGAAAGAACTGTCCTGAAAAGCCGTTACAAAAAATTATATATTTAAAGGGCAATGGCTATAAAATTTGAATTGATCATCAAGTGATGTCCCCAAATTATACTATCTGAAAAAAAAGTCCAACACTCAGACTGAAAAATGCTTGATAAAAGGGATCTAGATACGTTTGCATTTTTTTTTTTTTTTTTTAGCAAGGATAAGACCTTTGTTAATTTTGAACCGCTTCTTTCTTTTTGTTATCTGGCCTCGGCTCTTTTTTCACCAATTTTTGTATCTAATTTATGTTTTCATTTTTAACCATCTCCTAATGCTTGGCGATAGACAGCGTTTGGAGATAGATTTTTCTTAATTGTCCCCAAGCGTCGATCTTCTTTTATTTCTATTATTGAAGTTTTTTTTTTTAACGTTCATAAGCTTTGTGATTCTTAATCAGAATGGTTATTGGGGAGGATTCGTTTGAAATAATATCACTTCAGGGGAATCTCTCCCTTCTACCTCTTTGAAGGTAAGGATATGCAACAATATTTACTAAAAGAAATTCCTTGACTATTATAACAACCAAAATAATGAAAAATAATATATAAACAATACCTCAATGAAAAGAAATAGATCTAATTACAAATAAGTCTAAAATGTCGTTCGACTCTCAACGTGCTGAATGCTTACACCGAGGAATGTTCTAACCACTTAATAATATCCCATGAATGAAATCTTTTAATTCATACTAGAAACAAATTGTGCTAAAATTGGAGATATTTCCTCCTTAGAATCAATATAAGATACTTAATTCAAATATCATGGGGGTTAAATCCCTCGCTATATTTATTGAAAAAACCTCTAACGAAGATGGAAAATTTGGCCAAAAATGCAGTTTTGAGGGTACAGTCCCTCCAAACTGGAACAGAAATACCAAATGACCTTCTCCCTCCCTTACTAGCTACTGTGGAGTAATGTGATACTACATAACCGTTAGGAAATACTGAGCATAAGTTCTTTATAATAGTTAGGCCTTTTGTACAGGCTCTGTATAAGCTTAAAGAAAAATGTTGTACCTTGTAGTATTCAAAGCCAAACATATGTCTGAAATTATCGGTTGGTAGCATTTTGGACCTAATGGGGCCAAAGTTTTTGATTTGCGACAAAAAAATTGCTGAAATTGGTGCTTTGCTGTGACAAGTTTTGAAGCTTGTAGGCCCTTTATATAGCTTGTAAATATTTCTAACCCTACTGGCTGTCGCATAATTTTACTCAATAAATTAGCGGAACAAAAAGGTAGAAATAGGCACTTCCACGGGGCGTTATTAATTTTGTTACTTAGAAAGGGCACTGTAACTTTTAATTTCCATCGGAAATAGCTCTCTATCGATATTTAACGATCAGCACTGATCCCCAAATCTTCTAATAGAAACTGCGTAGTAATGATTTCCACAAGCAGTTACTTTTTCTTTTCTTATTTGGTTAATTTTAGTTATAGTTTGGTCAATAATTAAAGCCTTTCATCTCAATATTTTTTTCTCCGGGGGAGTGTACTGGACCCTATTTTATTTTGTTACATATTTATGACCGTTCTGTTGTATTTTAATCAATAAATAATTCAATAATAAATTTATATATTAAATAATAATAAAAAATTATTCAATATAATAATAAATGAATTAATGGATAATAAATTTAACTAATAACTAATAAATTATTTTAATATATAAAGGTATTAATTTTTTTTCCCATGAGTTTCATTTTTCAAATCATCTGAAGCACGTAAAGATCTTATAGGTCTCTTTACTTTTTGATTTTTAAATTTCATCCTTTCATTATTTAATAATAAACTATTCGATTCATACCAAATTTATTTAATTTTTTGCGTCTCTGTCATATTTAACCTTCCTTTAATTATAATAGGGAATTTTACATAGTACGTGCTCGGTTTATTAATTTGACGCATTGCGTCCTGATGTTTAGAAGTCATTTGAATGAAACCTCAAGTTTTCAATGTGGTTAAAACCATTTTAAGAGCTCACTTCTTTTGCCTTAAGTTTCTTTCCCTATCCCCTCTCTCTTTTCTTGTAGTCTGTACTCTTTTTTGAAAACTTGGGTGTTGTAGGTTTAAACATTAGAGTTGCTCTTCATTACGTGTTAGTGCTTGTGAAACATATTTACTAAACTATGTAAAAGGTTATTCTAATAACTTTTGATGTATCAAAAAAAACTTTGATGTCTAAAAAGTTTATTCGGTAAAAGATGTCACATGCCTTATGTATGAATAAAGGCTATGTATATTGTTTTACAGAAAATTTAGAATTGATCTAAAAATATCGTAATAAAAATGAACTGTAAAATATGATTTATAAGCTTCATGTTCGTTAAGTTATATACGCGCTATTAGAGTCCAGTCTCGATTGCTATTAAATAAGAAAAAAACAAGTTTTTTTTAACTGAAAGTAAGGAGCGACATTAAAACTTAAAACAAACAGAAATTCTTCCGTATATGAAAGGGGCAGTACTCTCCTCAACGCCTCACTCTTTACACAAAATTTGTTTTATTGTTTTAAAAAACAAAGTTATGAGGCAGAGTCAAACTTTAGCGTAAAGAGCGAGGCGTTGAGGAGGGGACCGTCCCTTTCATATACGATATAATTTCTGTTCGTTTTTTAAGTAATGACGGGAAATCCGGCACCCCCTTCATTGAAATATCCCTTCCTCCAAGGAAACATCCTCCATGGAAAGATACTCCCCGTAACCCCCTACTCCGACCCCCCCCCAGAAAAAAATCCCTCCTGAAATCGTCTGTATACTTCCCATTAACCAATGCTATATGTAAACAATGGGCAAAGTTCGCAACTTGCAGCGCTTCCCCCAGGAACTGTGGGGCGTTAAGTTATCCTCAAAGACATATTTATTAGATCTTCAACTATGCTGAACAAAATTGCTATCTCAAAATTTTTATTGGGTGACTTCGGGAGAAAAATGAGCGTGGGAGGGAGCCAATTTGCCCTCCAATTTTTTGGTCACTTAAAAAGGGCACTAGAAATATATATATATATATATATATATATATATATATATATATATATATATATATATATATATATATATATATATATATATATATATATATATATATATATATATATATATATATATATATATATATATATATATATATATATATATATATATATATATATATAATATATATATATATATATATATATATATATATATATATATATATATATATATATATATATATATATATATATATATATATATATATATATATATATATATATATATATATATATATATAAATTAGAACTTGATGGAACTTTGAGTGTTTGACTGCATAGAAGACTTTAATATTGTGATTTATATTGTTCAGAATAGTTTCAAGGAGAAATCCTTTAATAAAATCTATCAAAAAAAGAAAAAAAGACAGAATCTCATATAAAAAAAATCGAGTACCAAGAGGTAAATTTAGTGATCCTATTTTAGACCTCCTATTTTACTATTATCATTGGACAAGTCCATAATGGCCGAATAATAAATTAGCCTAGATGTGCCAAAATTAATATAGAATTAAAGAGGGAAGGCAGACTCAGCCAAAATGTTAAATTCAAGTGTTGTAAAGATAAGATAATCTTAGAGGAGGAGCAAATACGGTTTTTTCTATATATTCTGATAATGATTCATAGAACTTGTAACATGTCTCATCAGTAGATTTGTTTGACTGGATTTTTAGCCCAAATATGGATTTTACTAGGCTATTTTGAAAATTATGTTTATTGTAGCTTCCAGAAATATACTTAGTCAAGCACTGGGGGAATTTATTTTCGGGTTGGCCGAAATATATTCTGGTAGAGAGAAGGGGAAAATAACTGTTAAGTGAAAATAGGCAAGTGATAGAAAAATAAAATATAATCGTGGAGGACTAGGAGAAATTATTGTTTTGAGTAAAGGAGGGCTAAGCCCAAGCGATAGACAATTGCACAATATTTTTTTCTCGCGACTTTTATAATCACGAAGCAACTTTTTTTTAATACTTCATAATAAAAAAACCTGAAATATGTTTTTAGGGAAAGATGTACCTTATTTTTCTTATTCTCCCTGAACTCCCGCTGATACTTACGGTAAAATGTAACTTTTTTACAACAATGACAATGAGAATGATTATTATTAACCTTGAAGAAAAAAATGCACTACCCAAACCAGCCTCCATTTGGGAAGGGAGTCAAATATGCACAAATATATTTTCATATCAAGAATTTCAAGCTGCATTAAAATCATAATTTCCAAATTTTCGTAGCCATGGCTTTCAAATTTGGTCGTACTTCCAAAACATTATTTCTAATAGATATCCCCTTACCTTTAATACTCGCAACATATCAAATGATATCAAGAGTTGATAAACAGTTAAAGGTCTTATCAACAAGTTCAAGTCCAAGTTCTTATTTTTAATAATCATAAATAAAAGAAAACAAAACAGTATCGTCCTGGAGAAAAACCTACGACGGTTTGCTGTCACGCGAAAGTCCACATAACTACTTACCTAATAAATCAAATAATTTAATGAATTTTACAAAAATAATATTATAGTGGTAAGCTACAAATATCGGGGTTGTAAATATCCTATTTACAGTAGACCCTGCCCCAGGGTATGATAACGTGATCGAGCGGTCAATTGGCCACTTTAAGGCCAAGGCTACCCACCCAGGGTTACCACTAAAAATCTCTAACTCTCTACTTGGAGGTAACGATCCCCCTGTCAATATAATAATGATGGTATCTCGTAACTCAGTTCCTACCCTGCCTGGGTTCCGGGAAAACTAGTACACATTTTGTAGAAAATATCTTACTTGTATTCTTCCAAACGGTCACAAGAAACACATCTATAAATTCCCATTACAGACTCCCTATACGGGGTCTCAAAGTAGACTAACTCAAAAATAATGTTCTGTACAGCAACTTTTCATAGCGGTGGACCTTCGCTTGGCCAATCCTCTCAATCCCCATTCAAAACCCATTCTACTTTTTCTTACCTTTACCTTTCAATGACTCAAACCAGGAAGTCCAAAATAGAATTTAGTTCAAAGCTTACTTATTGCGAAACAAACTAATTTAACAACCAGAATTCAACTTAGGATTAAAAATTATTCTATAGGCAAATGTAGTTACAGAAAAGAAAATGGGTCATTTATCTGAAAAGAAATAAAACAGGGTGGAACCCCAACAAATAATAATACCAAATCCAGTCTCCATTACTTTTCAACAGTCACTTCCCTACCCTGCGCCCAAACCCACCTTTACCTCTCCTTCTTCAACCTTCTTCATACCAACAAAACGTTGTCTACATGCAATCTCATGTACATTGTTCTGTAATTTTCAAAATACTCCATACTTATTCTGATGAGACATCCCAGCCACCTAATAGTATCTTAAATGCACCCTCAACCCCGCTCACCAGTTGTTATTCATCATATTTCACACACCCAAAGGTGTTACGTCGCAAAACCACAACCTTTCAGATTAACACAAAAAAACACTTTTGTTTATGCACCCAAATATTCTGCATAGGTGCCTTTTCTTTCTAACATTCCCTGCATACTTTTTTTTACTCCCAGAAAACCTAAACCCATTTTCCAACTTGAAGTACTTATGTTTTTCACCCACAACTATACTTTACAGCTTTTTGGATACCTCAAAACCAAGAAATACTTTTCAAAGACCATTTCAGAGCAAGTTACTTTCTTAATGTCCCTCCTAAACCCATTTTCCAGCTTGAAGTACTTATCTTTTTCACCCACAACTATTCTTTACAGCTTTTTGGATACCTCAACACAAAGAAATACTTTTCAAAAGACATTTTAGATAAATTTAGTTTCTTAATGTCCCTTCTAATCACACTTAGCAGCTTTAAGTACTTATCTTCTACACTCACAACTATACTTCACTGCTTTTAGAATACCTCAACACGAAAAAATATTTTTAAAAGACCATTTCAGAGCAAGTTACTTTCTTAATCTTCATCCTAACCAAATTTTCCAACTTTCACGACATACCATTTTTACACTCAACTATACATTAAAGCTTTTTGGTTACCTCATGAACAAGAAACAATTTTCTAAAGCCAATTCAGAGCACTTTAATTTCTTAATGTCCCTTTTAAACCCATTTTTCAAACTGGAAGTACTTATATTTTTCACCCACATCTAGACCTTACAGCTTTTTGAATACCTCAACTACAAGAAATACTTTCAAAGATCCTGATAGATCTACTCACCTACATAAAGTAACAAATACCACCAATGTCCCAATTTATTATCTTTACATATTATCCCACAAATATAATTTTCAGAATTTTTTCTAAATAATAAAATAGTAATTCTATTCTAATTAAATTTCATTGAAAGATCCTTTCTATTTTACCCGAATCTGACAATTTTCAAACTAGTTGTAAATATCTTTTTACCTTACACGTAACCTTTAAAGATTTTTTGATACATCAACACCAAGAAAGACTTTTCAAAGACCATTTCAGAGCAACTTTTTTCCTTAATGTCCCTCCTAAACCCATTTTCAACTTGAAGTACTTATCTTTTTCACCCACAACTATACTTTACAGCTTTTTGGATACCTCAACACCAAGAAATACTTTTCAAAGACCATTTCAGAGCAAGTTACTTTCTGAATGTCCCTCCTACACCAATGTTCTAACTTGAAGTACTTATTTTTTTCACCCAAAAAAATACTTTACAACTTATTGAATACCTCCACACCAAGAAATACTTTTCAAAGACCATATCAGAGCAGGATACTTACTTAATGTGACTCCTCAACCAATTTTCCAACTTGAAGTACTTATCTTTTTCACCCACGAATAGACTTTACAGCTTTTTGGATACCTCAACACCAAGAAATACTTTTCAATGACCATTTCAGAGCAAGTTACTTTCTTAATGTCCCTCCTAAATCCATTTTCCAACTTGAAGTACTTATCTTTTTCACCCACAACTATACTTTAGAGCTTTTTGGATACCTCAACACCAAGAAATACTTTTCAAAATACATTTCAGAACAAGTTCCTTTCTTATTGTCCCTTCGAAACCATTTTTCCAACTTGAAGTACATATCTTCTTAACCCACAACTATACTTTACAGCTTTTGGGATACCTCAACACCAAGAAATACTTTTCTAAGACCATTTCAGAGCAAGTTACTTTCTTAATGTCCCTCCTAAACCCATTTTCCAACCTGAATTAATTATCTTATTCACTCAAACCTATACTTTACAGCTTTTCGGATACCTCATCACCAATAAATACTTTTAAAAGACCATTTCAGATCAATTTACTTTCTTAATGTCCCTCCTAAACCCATTTTTCCAACTTGAAGTACTTATCTTTTTCACCCACAACTATACTTTACAGCTTTTTGGATACCTCAACACAAAGAAATACTTTTCAAAGACCATTTCAGAGCAACTTATTTTCTTAATGTCGCTACTAAACCCATTTTACAACTTGAAATACTTATCTTCTTCCTCCACAACTATACTTTACCGGTTTTCTGATAAATGAACCTCAGTAAATACTTTTTAATAAACAACTCAGACGAAGTTCCTTTTTTAGTGTCCCTCCTAAAACAGATTTACGGCTAGAAGTAGTTATCTTTTTCACCCAAAACTATACTTTACAGCTCTTTGGATACCTCAACACCAAGAAATACTTTTCAAAGACCATTTCAGAGCAAGTTTCCAACTTGCTCCTAAACCCCTTTTTCAAACTTGAAATTCTTATATTTTTCACCAACAAAAATACATTCAATAATCTTTTATACCTCCTAAGCAAAAAATACTTTCAAAGACCATTGTAGATAAATTTCTTTTATCAATGACACGACTAAAACCATTTTCAACCACAAAGACCTTATCTTTTTCACACACAACTAAACATTAGAGATTTTTGAATACATCAACACCAAGAATTACCTTACAAAGCACAGTTATTTTATAGTAGAAGAATTACGGACAATCATACACCAAAATACCAAAATGAAGTTGATCTCAATTTCACCCTACAACTGACTTTACCTCAATTTGGATGAATCTAAACAACGAAAAAATTTTCGAATAAACTGTCTTAGCGAGTTACTTTCTTAAGGTCATACACAAACCCAATGTTCATCATTGAGCATATTACAATTTCTCCCTATGATGTATTTTTCGGCTTTTTGGTCAACACATATACGATACCCCGATATCAAAGAACAAAACGTTAAAATAACAGATCATAATGTCCATCCCCACAACTATACTTTACAGCTATTTGGAAACCTCAACACAAAGAAATATTTTTCAAAGACCCTTTCAGAGCAAGTTACTTTCTTAATGTCCCTCCTAAACCCATTTTCCAACTTGAAGTACTTATCTTTTTCACCCACGACTAGACTTTACAGCTTTTTGGATACCTCAACAACAAGAAATAATTATCAAAGACAATTTCAGAGCAAGTTACTTTTTTAATGTCCCTCCTAAACCCATTTTCCAACTTGAAGTACGTATATTTTTCACCCACAACTATACTTTACAGCTTTTTGGATACCTCAACACCAAGAAATACTTTTCAAAGACCATATCAGAGCAAGTTACATACTCCATGGCCCTCCTCAAACAAATTTCCAACTTTAATGACGTATCTTTTTAACACACACCTATACTTTAGAGCTTTTCTGATACATCAACACCAAGAAATACTTTTCAAAGACCATTTCGGAGCAAGTTACTTTCTTAATGTACATCTAAAACCCATTTTTCCAACTGGAAGTACTTATCTTTTTCACCCAAAACTATACTTTACATATTTTTTGTTAAATCAAAACACATTAAC
The DNA here is from genome assembly GCF_049724085.1 of Artemia sp. Qi Xiang Cuo. Classification (NCBI taxonomy): domain Eukaryota; kingdom Metazoa; phylum Arthropoda; class Branchiopoda; order Anostraca; family Artemiidae; genus Artemia; species Artemia sp. Qi Xiang Cuo. The sequence goes on from NC_142801.1 coordinate 14,988,753, forward strand.
AATTTTCTTTGTCCATTTATGATATAGTTAAATTATTTATGTCCATCATAAAACATTTTTCCATCAATTAGTACTTAACATTTTCATCCAAAAATAAACTTAAAAGCTTTTTGGTTACCACATCACACCGAAATGATATACTTAGGCCATATCAGTGCCCGTTACTTACATTATGTCCATTCTAAAACCACTTACAAGTAGTGACTACTGATCATTTTCATCCTAAACTATACAGGACAGCTTTTTGGATAGCTCAACACCAAGAAATACTTTTCAAAGACCATTTCAGAGCAAGTTACTTTCTTAATGTCCCTCCTAAACCCATTTTTCCAACTTGAAGTACTTATATTTTTCACCCACAACTATAAATTACAGCTTTTTGGATACCTCAACACCAAGAAATACTTTTAAAATACCATTTCAGAGCAACTTACTTTCTTAATGTCCCTCCTCAACCCATCTTCCAACTTGAAGTACTTATATTTTTCACCCACAACTATACTTTACAGCTTTTTGGATACCTCAACACCAAGAAATACTTTTCAAAGACCATTTCAGAGGAAGTTACTTTCTTAATGTCCCTCCTAAACCCATTTTCCAACTTGAAGTACTTATCTTTTTCACCCACAACTATACTTTACAGCTTTTTGTATACCTCAACACCAAGAAATACTTTTCAAAGACCATTTCAGATCAACTTACTTCTTAATGTCCCTCCTAAACCCATTTTCCAACTTGAAATACTTATATTTTTCACTCTCAACTATACTTTACAGCTTTTTGGATACCTCAACACCAAGAAACATTTTTCAAAAACCATTTAAGAACAAGTTACTTTCTTAATGTCCCTCCCCAACACTATACTATTTAGATTTTACTATACATCGACACCATGAAAATCTATGCAAAGACCAATTCAGAGCAAGTAACTTTCTTAAAATCCCTCCTAAACCCATTTTCCAACTTGAAGTACTTATCTTTTTCACCCACAACTAGACTTTACAGCTTTTTGGATACCTCAACACGAACAAATACTTTTCAAAGGCCATTTCAGAGCAGTTTATTTTCTTATTGTCCCTCCCACACCCATTTTCCTGCTTGTAGAAATAATATCATTCCGCCACAACTTTACATTAGAGCTATTTGGATACCTCAACACCAAGAACTACTTTTAAGAGGCAAGTTCTGAGCAAGTTACTTTCTTAATGTCCATCCTAAACCCATTTTCAAACTTGAAGCACGTATGTTTTTCACCCACAACTATACTTTACAGCTTTTTGGATACCTCAACACAAAGAAATACTTTTCAAAATACATGTCAGAGCAAGTTCCTTTCTTAATGTCCCTCCTAAACCCTTTTCACAACTTGAAGTACATATCTTCTTCACCCACAACTATACTTTACAGCTTTTTGGATACCTCAACACCAAGAAATACTTTTCAAAGACCATTTCAGAGCAAGTTACTTTCTTACTTTCCCTCCTAAACCCATTTTCCAACTTGAAGTACTTATCTTTTTCACCCACAACTATACTTTACAGCTTTTTGGATACCTCAAAACCAAGAAATATTTTTCAAAGACCATTTCAGAGTAATTTACTTTCTTAATGTCCCTCCTAAGCCCATTTTCCAACTTGAAGTACTTATCTTTTTCATGCCTCAACTATACTATACAGAATTTTGGTTACCTGAAAACAAAGAAATACTTTTCAAAGACCATTTCAGAGCAAGTTACTTTCTTAATGTTCCTCCTAATCCCATTTCCAAGTTCAAGTACTTATGTTTTTCACACACAACTATACTTTACAGCTTTTTGTATACCTCAACACTAAGAAATACTTTTCAAAGACCATTTCAGAGCAAATTACTTTCTTAATTTCACTCCTAAACCCATTTTCCAACTTGAAGTACTTATCTTTTTCACCCACAACTATACTTTACAGCTTTTTGCATACCTCAACACCAAGAAATAATTTTCAAAATACATTTCAGAGCAATTTACTTGCTTAATGTCCCTCCTAAACCCATTTTCCAACTTGCATTACTAATCTTTTTCACTCACACCAATTCGTTAAAACTATTTGCTTACCAACAACCCAAGAAATACTTTTCAGGGACAATTTAAGAGCAAGCTATTTTATTAATGTGCCTCCTAAACCCAGTTTCCAACTTGAAGTACTTATCTTTTTAATCACCAACTATACTTTACAGATTTTTGGTTACCTCAAAACCAAGAAATACTTTTCAAAGTACGATTCAGAGCAAGTTACTTTCTTAATATCGCTCCTAAACAAATTTTACAAATTGTAGGAATGAACTTTTTAAACCACAACAATACTTTAAACATTATAGTATACATCAAAACAAAGAAATAGTTTTCAAAGACCATTTCAAAGCAAGTTACTTTCTTACTGTCCCTCCAAAACCCATTTTCCAACTTGAAGTACTTATCTGTTTCACCCACAACTATACATTACAGCGTTTTGGATACCTAAACACAAAGAAATTCTTTTCAAAGACCATTTCAGAGCAAGTTACTTTCTTTATGTCACTCCTAAACCCATTTTTCAACTTGAAGTACTTATCTTTTTCACCCACAACTGTACTTTACAGCTTTTTGGATACCTCATCCCCAAGAAACACTTTTCAAATATTAACTCAGAAAAAATTAGTTTATTTAAATCCATCAGCCACTCAATTTCCAGCTTGAAATTATTATGTTTCTCAAACTCCGATAGTTTAAGAATTTTTTTATGCCTCACTCACATGATACGTATTTAAACTTAAATGTAATAGCAAGCTAATGGATTTTTTTCACTCCTAAACCCATTTCTAACTTGATGTTATTATAATTTTCATCCAACAATTATACTGTACTGCGTTTTGCACACCTCGAAAAACTGAAATAATATTCATAAGATATTTCGGAGCTAGTACGTTACTTAACGTCCCACCTCAGCCCTCTTTTCAGATTGACGTACTTATCTTGTTACACCCATAAATATACTTCACTGCTTTCTGGATAACTCAACACGAAGAAATACTTTTAAAAAACTATTTCAGAGCAAGTTATTTCCTTAATGACCCAACTAAACCCATTTTCCAACTTGAAGTCCATATAATTTTAAACCTCAACTATACTTTACAGCTATTTGGATACCTCAAAACCAAGAAATACTTTTCAAAGACCATTTCAGAGCAAGTTACTTTCTTAATGTCCCTCATAAAACCATTTTCCAAATTGAAGTACTTATCTTTTTCACCCACCCCAATACTTTACAGCTTTTTGGATACCTCAACACCAAGAAATACTTTTCAAAATACATTTCAGAACAAGTTCCTTTCTTATTGTCCTTCCTAAACCCTTTTTCCAACTTGAAGTACTTATCTTCTTCACCCACACCTTTACTTTTCAGTTTTTTTCTTACATAGTCAACCAGATATACTTTTGAAAGACAATTCAAGAGCACGCAACATTATTTCATTCACTAATAAAGCAGATATAAATCATGTAGTAAAGTTTTTTTTCACCCAAAACTGTACTGTACAGATTTTTGGATACCTCATCACAAAGAAATACTATTCAAAGACCATTTCAGAGCAAGTTACTTTCTTAATGTTCCTCTTAAACCCATTTTTGCAACATGAAGTACTTATGTTTTTCATCCACAACTATACTTTACAGCTTTTCGGATACCTCAACACCAAGAAACACTTTTCAAAGACCATTTCAGAGCAAGTCGAATTCTTAATCTAACAACTAACCCCCTGGACCTCCTTTATTTAATGAACATTTTCACCCACAACTAGACTTTACAGAAAATTTCATTACAATAAACACCGTAAATATATTCTTAGAAAATTACTTATCAAGAAACGAACTATTTGTCCAAACTATACCAAGAATCCTAATAGGAGTAATTTTTTTTTTCCAACTCAACTATACTTTACAGCTTTTTGGATACCTCAACACCAAGAAAGACTTTTCAAAGACCATTTCAGAGCAACTTTTTTCCTTAATATCCCTCCTAAACCCATTTTCAACTTGAAGTACTTATCTTTTTCACCCACAACTATACTTTACAGCTTTTTGGATACCTCAAAACCAAGAAATACTCTTCAAAGACCATTTCAGAGCAAGTTACTTTCTTAATATACCATCTAAATCCATTTTACGGCATGAAGTACTTATCTCCTTCACCGACAACTATATTTTACAGCTTTTTGGATACCTCTACACCAAGAAGTACTTTTCAAACACCATTCCAGAGCAAGTTCCTTTCTTATTCTCCCTCCTAAAGACATTTTAAAACTTGAAGTACTTATCTTTTTAACCCACAACTATACTTTACAGCTTTTGAATGCCACAACACCAATAAATACTTTTCAATGAACTATGTAGAGCCAGCTCATTCCTTAAGGTCCCTTCTACGACCAGTTTCCCACTTGGAGGACTTTACTTTTACACCCACAACTATACTGTAAAGCTTTTTGCATGCCTTAACACCAAGAAATTCAATTCGATATCCATTTTTGAAATACTTCCGTTAAGAAGATCCCTGTTAAACACTCTTTCCAACTTTTCGAACAGATGTTGCTCACCAAACACTCAACAAAAATGCTTTTCGGTTACATCTTCAAAATGAACTACTTTTCAATGTCAATTTCAGAGCAAATTACTTTCTTAATGTCCCTCCTAAACACATTTTCCAACTTGAAGTACTCATATTTTTCATCCCACAACTATACTTTACAGCTTTTTGGATATCGCAAAACTAAGAAATACTCTTCAAATACCATTTCAGAGCAATTTACTTTATTAATATCTCTCCTAAACCCATTTTCCAACTTGAAGTACTTTTGCTTTTCACCCACAACTATACTTTACTGCTTTTTGGATACCTCAACACCAAGAAATACTTTTCAAAGACCATTTCAGAGCAAGTTACTTTCTTAATGTCACTCCTAAACCCATTTTCAAACTTGAAGTACTTATCTTTTTCACCCACAACTATACTTTACAGCTTTTTGGATACCTCAACACCAAGAAATACTTTTCAAAGAACATTTCAGAGCAATTTACGTTTTTGATGTCCGTCCTAAGCAAATTTACCAACTTTAATTACGTATCTTTTAAACCCACTTAAAGAATTTACTTATTATTGGATATCTCATCACAACTAAATACAGAACATAGTAGATTAACTATCTCGTTCCTTTATTAATTAACCTGCAAATTTATTTTTCAATATTTGAGTCATTTAACTAGTATACAGCAAATATGAAGTCCAGCCTTATGAGTACCTCGAAATAATGATCTATATCGGTTAGGCTAGATAGAGTTAGTTTATATTTGGTTAGCTTAGTCTAGGTTAGGTTATCTCACGCTCGCGCTATTTAGGTTAGGTTAGGTGAAAGAAAGGCCAACCTATTTGTGTCTTGTTAGGTTAGGATAGGATATATCTGGGTAGGCTTAGCTAGGTTAATTTAGGCTATGTCAGTCTACGGTCGTACGCGTACGTAGGTTGGTCTGAAATGGTCATTGAAAAGTATTTCTTGGTGTTGAGGTATCAATAAAGCTGTAGATTAAAGTTGCGGTGTTAAGAGTTTATTCATGATAGTGGGATAATGGGTTTATGTTGTTCTTGATTTAAGGAACGTTCAAGTTTAAGTTATATTAAAAGTAATTCTTTTTTTAGCTGTTTCCGAAAAGCTGCTATGTAGTGCTTAATGTGACTAAGTTATGAAAAAAAAGTTTGTATCTGGGTTTGTAATGAATAGTGAGTCTGGAACTTGCTATTACATTGTAATTTTAAAAGTATTTTCTTGTAGTTTAGTTGTCAAAAACGCTGTAAAGTATAGTTGTGGGTGAAAAAGATAAGTACTTCAAGCTGGAAAATGGGTTTTGGAGGGTCATTAACAAAGTACCTTACTCAGAAATGATCTTTGAAATGTATTTATTGGTGTTGAGGTATCCTAAAAGCAGTAAAGTATAGTTGTGGTTTAAAAATATTATTACTTAATTTTGTGAAAATGGTTTATTAGTAAGATTAAGAAAGTAACTTGATCTGAAATGGTCTTTTAAAAGTATTTCTTGGTGTTGAGTTATCCAACAAGCTGTAAAATATAGTTGTGGGTGAAAAATATAAGTACTTCAAGTTGAAAAATGGGTTTAGGAGGGACATTAAGAAAGTAACTTACTCTGAAATGGTTTTTGTAATTTATTTCTTGGTGTTGAGGTATCCAAAAAGCTGTGAAGTATAGTTGTGGGTGAAATAGTTAAGTACTTCAAGTTGAAAAATGGGTTTAGGAGGGACATTAAGAAATTAACTTGCTCTGATATGGTCATTTAAAAGTATTTCTTGGTGTTGATGTATACAATAAGTTGTAAAGTATTGTTTTGGGTGAAAAAGATAAGTACTTCAAGTTGGAAATTGGGTGTAGGAGGGACATTGAGAAAGTAACTTGCTCTGAAAGGTTCTTTGAAATGTATTTATTGGTGTTGAGGTATACAAAAAGCTGTATAGTTTTGGATGTAAAAGATAAGTACTTAAAGTTGGAAAATGGGTTTAGGAGGGATATTAAGAAAGTAACTTGCTCTGAAATGGTCTTTGAAAAATATTTCTTGGTGTTGAGGTATCTGAAAAGCTGTAAAGTATAGTTGTGGGTGAAAAAGATAAGTACTTCAAGTTGGAAAATGGGTTTAGGAGGGACATTAAGAAAGTAACTTGCTCTGAAAGTATTTCTTGGTGTTGAGGTATCCAAAAATCTGTAAACTATAGTTGTGGTTGAAAAATATAAGTAATTAAAGTTGGATAATTGGTTTAGGAGGGACATTAAGAAATTAATATGCTCTCAAATGGTATTTGAAATGTATTGATTGGTGTTGAGGTATACAAAAAGCTGTAAAGTATAGCTTTGGATTAAAAAGATAAGTACTTCAATTTGGAAAATGGGTTTAGGATGTTAAATGAGAAATGAATGAGCTCTGTAAGGTTATTTGACATTAGTGCCTCTTGGATGTGTTATCCAAAAGCGTAAAAGTTGAGTTGTGGGTGCCAAATATAAGCAATCCTAGATGGAAAAGTGGTGGAGATGGCACCTATAGTCATTAACTTACTCTAAAATAAACTAATTACAGAGTTTCTTGTATTTGAGCTATCTGCTAGGCTATAAAGTATAGCTGTGGATGACGAAAATAAGTACTTAAAGTTGGAAAATGGGTTTAGGAGGGATATTAAGAAAGTAACTTGCTGTGAAATGATCTTTGAAAAGTATTTCTTGGTTTTGAGGTATCCAAAAAGCTTTAAAGTATAGCTGGGGGTGAAAAAGATAAGTACTTCAGGTTGGAAAATGGGTTTAGGAAGGAAATTAAGAACGTAACTTATTCTGACACGTTCATCTAACATATGTTCAGGATTGCTATTCAACCAATACGCTGTAAAGTATAGTTGTGGGGATTGACAATAAGGAATTATAGTTTTCCTAAATGGTTATTTTACAGTATATCTTTTTGGTTTGGTCTACTAATTTCCTAAACGACTATGATAGGTAGAAGTAAAAAAGTACTAAAAGTTGTAAAATTTGTTTATGAGGGATATGAATTATTAAAATTGCTCTGAAATGGTCTTTGAAAAGTATTTCTCGGTGTTGAGGTATCCAAAAAGCTGTAAAGTATAGTTGTGGGTGAAAAAGATAAGTACTTTAAGTTGGAAAATGGGTTTAGGAGGGACATTAAGAAAGTAATTTGCTCTGAAATGGTGTTTGAAAAGTATTTCTTGGTGTTGAGGTATCCAAAAAGCTGTAAAGTATAGTTGTGGGTGAAAAACATAAGTACTTCAAGTTGGAAAATGGGTTTAGGAGGGAAAATAATAAAATAAATAGCTCTTAAATGGACTTATTAAATTGTTTATTTGAAATTAGTTATAAAAAGATAATTAAAGAATAGTTGAGGGTGACAAATATAATAAGTTAAAGTTTGAAAATTGTTGGCGGAGGGAGATTAAGAAAGTAACGTTCTATGTAAGTGTCATTGAAAAGGGTGCCATGGTGAAGTTGCGTCCGAAATGCTTTATAGTTGAGTTGTGGGTGAGCAACATCTGAATTACATTTCGGAAAATTTGTTTAGGAAGTACCTTAAGAAAGGTTCTTGCACTAAAGTGTCTTTCGGAAAGAATTATCGGGGGATGAATTTTCAATTCTGCTTTCATGTCAATCCTTGGATTAACTATATCATTACATCAAGCTGGAAATGAGTTTAGGATGTTCTATAAGAATGTAGTGTGCTAAGACCTGGACATAGAGTAGTATTTCTTGTTGGTGAGGTATAAGAATAGAAGTCCTTTCAAATTGTGGGTGAAAAAGAAAAGTACTCCATGCTGGAAAATGGGTTTAGGAGGGACATTAAGAAAGGAACTTGCTCTAAAATAGTTATTGAAAAGTATTTCTTGGTGTTGAGGCAACCAAAAAGATGTAAACTATAGTTGTGGGTGAAAAAGATAAGTACTTCAAGTTGGAAAATTGGTTTAGGAGGGACATTAAGAAAGGAACTTGCTCTGAAATGTCTTTTGAAAAGTATTTCTTGGTGATGAGGTAACAAAAAAGCTGTAAAGTATAGTTGTGGGTGAAAAAGATAAGTACTTCAAGTTGGAAAATGTGTGTATATTGGACATTGAGAAATTAACTTGCCTGTCATGGTCATTGAAAAGTATTTCTTGGTTTTGAGGTATCCAAAAAGCTGTAAAGTATAGTTGTGGCTGAAAAAGAAAAGTAATTCAAGCAGGAAAAAGTGTGAAGGAGTGACATAAAGAACAAAACTATATCTGACATGTTCTTTTAAATTTATTTCTTGGTTATGAGGTATCCCAAAAGCTGTAAAGTATAGTTGTGAGTGAAAAAGATAAGTACTTCAAGTTGGAAAATTGGTTTAGGAGGGACATTAAGAAAGTAGGTTGCTCTGAAATGTCTTTTGAAAAGTATTTCTTGGTGTTGAGGTATCCAAAAAGCTGTAAAGAATAGTTGTGTGTGAAAAATTTTAGTACTTCAAGCTGGAAAATGGGTTTTAAAGGGACATTAAGAAAGTAATTTACTCTGAAATGATCTTTGAAAAGTATTTATTGGTGTTGAGGTATCCAAAAAGCTGTAAAGTATAGTTGTGGGTGAAAAAGATAAGTACTTCAATTTGGAAAATGGGTTTAGGAGGGACATCAAGAAAGTAACTTGCTCTGAAATTGTCTTTCAAAAGTATTTCTTTGTGTTTAGGTATCCAAAAAGCTGTAAAGTATAGTTGTGGGTGAAAAAGATAAGTATTTCAAGTTGGAAAATGGGTTTAGGAGGGACATTAAGAAAGTAAATTACTCTGAAATTGTTTTTGAAAAGCATTTCTTGTTGTTGAAGTAACCAAAAAGCTGTGAAGTATAGTTTTGGGTAAAAAAGATAAGTAACTCAAGTTAGAAAAGTGTTTTAAAAGTCACATTAGATTTGTAACTTTATCTTATATTTTCATTGAATAGTACGTCTTTTAGGGTATCTATCAATCTAGCTGTAAAGTATTTTCTTGGGTGCACAATATTATTACTTCAAGTTGCAACTTTGGCTTAGTAGGAAGATTAAGAAAATAACTTGCTCTGAAATCGACTTTGAAATTTATTTTTTGGTGTTGATGTATCCAAAAAGCTGTATAGTTTTGGGTGAGAAAGATAAGTACTTCAAGTTGGAAAATGGGTTTAGGAGGGATATTAAGAAAGTAACTTGCTCTTAAATGGTCTTTGAAATGTATTTCTTGGTGTTGAGGTATCCGAAAAGGTGTAAAGTATAGGTGTGTGTGAAAATTATAAGTACTCAAAGTTGGTAACTTGGTTTCGGAGGGTAATTAAGAAAATAAATTGCTCTGAAATGGTCACTGAAAAGTATTTCTTGGTGTTGAGGTATCCGAAAAGCTGTAAAGGATAGTTGTGAGTGAAAAAGATAAGTACTTCAAGTTGGAAAATGGGTTTAGGAGGGACATTAAGAAAGTAAGTTGCTCTGAAATGTCTTTTGAAAAGTATTTCTTGGTGTTGAGGTATCCAAAAAGCTGTAAAGTATAGTTGTGGGTGAAAAAGTTTAGTACTTCAAGTTGGAAAATGGGTTTAGGAGGGACATTAAGAAAGTAATTTGCTCTCAAATGGTCTTTGAAAAGTATTTCTTGGTGTTGAGGTATCCAAAAAGCTGTAAATTATACTTGTTGATTAAAACCATATTTACTTCTATATTTAAAATGTATTGAGGAGGGATATATAAAACTTTAACGGGCTCTTCACTGGTCTTTGATAATTATGTCTTGGTTTCTAGAGATCCTAAAAGCTCGATATGAATGTTGTGTTTTAGTTAGATAAACGCTTTGCTCTGAAATGGTCTTTGAAAAATATTTCTATTGGCGGTCGCGTACCAAAAGAGGTAATTACTTTTTGTATGTCATCTTGATATGTACTTACTTTTGTACAATGTGTTGAGTAAGGGGATTAAGGAAGTAACTTGCTCTGAAATGGTCATTGAAAAGTATTTCTTGGTGTTGTGGTATTCTAATAGTTGTAAAGTTTATTTTTGTTTGCAAATGATTAGTACTTAAAGATGGAAATTTGGTTTAGGAGGGACATTGAGAAAATAACTTACTTCGAAAGGTTCTTTGAAAATTATTCTTTGGTGGTGAGGTATGAAAAAAGCTGTTAAGTGTAGTCGTGGATGAAAAAGATAAGTACTTCAAGTTGGAAAATGAGTTTAGGAGGGACATTAAGAAAGTAACTTGCTCTGAAATGGTCTTTGAAAAATATTTCTTGGTGTTGAGGTATCTGAAAAGCTGTAAAGTATAGTTGTGGGTGAAAAATATAAGTACTTCAAGTTGGAAAATGGGTTTAGGAGGGACATTAAGAAATTAACTTGCTCTGAAATGTCTATTTTCTTGGTGTTGAGGTATCCATAAAGCTTTAAGTTATGGTTGTGTATGAAAAAGATAAGTACTTCAAGTTGGAAATTTGGCTTATAAGTGTCATTAAGAAATTAGTTTGCTCTGAAAGGGTATTTGAAAAGTATTGCTTGGTGTTGAGGTATCCAAAAAGCTGTAAAGTATAGCTGTGGATGAAAAAAATAGGAATTCAAGTTCGAAAATGCGTTTAAGAGGGACATTAAGAAAGTAACGTGCTCTTAATTGGTATATGAAGGTTATGTCATTGGGATAAGTTATAATACAAGCTTTACAGCATAGTTGTGGGTGATACAGATAAGCTCTTATCGTTGGAAAATGGCCTTGGGTTGCACAAAAGCTCTTATACTTACTCTAAAATGGTCTTTTTAAAAAATATCTTGGTTTTGAGGAGTACAAATGGCTAAAGAGTAGCTCTGTCGGTGACGAAAATAAGTACTTCAAGTTGGAAAATGGGTTTAGGAGGGATATTAAGAAAGGAACGTGCTGTGAAATGCTCTTTGAAAAGTAATTCTTGGTTTTGAGGTATCCAAAAAGATGTAATGTAGAGTTTGGGTGGAAAAAGATAAGTACTTCAAGTTGGAAAATGGGTTTAAGAGGGAAATTAAGAACGAAACTTGCTCTGAAATAGTCTTTGAAAAGTTTTTCTTGGTGTTGAGGTATCCAAAAAGCTGTAATGTATAGTTGTGGGGAGGGAACTTAAGCAAGTAACTTGCTCTGAAATCGTCTTTGAAAAGTATTTCTTTGTGTTGAGGTATCAAAAAAGCTGTAAAGTATAGTTGTGGGTGAAAAAGATAAGTACTTCAAGTTGGAAAATGTGTTTAGGAGGGACATTAAGAAAGTAACTTGATCAGTAATGGTCTTTGAAAAGTATTTCTTGGTGTTGAGGTATCCAAAAAGCTGTAAAGTATAGTTGTGGGTGAAAAAGGTAAGTACTACAAGTTGGAAAATGGGTTTAGGAGGGACATTAAGAAAGTAATTTGCTCTGAAAGGGTGTTTGAAAAGTATTTCTTGGTGTTGAGGTATTCAAAAAGCTGTAAAGTATAGTTGTGGGTGAAAAACATAAGTACTTCAAGTTGGAAAATGGGTTTAGGAGGGACATTAAGAAAATAACTTGCTCTAAAATGGACTTTGAAAAGTATTTCTTGGTATTGAGATAACAATAAATCTGTAAAGAATCTAGTAGGGACAAATAGATAAGTACTTAAAGTTGTAAAATTTCGGTAGGCAGGGACATTAAGAAATTAACTTGCTCTTATATTTTCTATGAAAAGTTTTTCTTTGTGTTTAGTTAACGATTATGCTAAAATATATATTTTTGGGTGAAATGAGTATGTAATTCAAGTTTAAAATTTGGTTTAAGATGAACCTTAGGAACGTATCGAGATCTGAAATACCTTTTTAAATGTATTTTCCTGGTGTTGAGGTTTAAAAAACGATTAAATGTATAGTTGTGTATGAAAAAGATACATACTTCAAGATGGAAAATGGGTTTAGGAGGGACATTGAGAATGTAACTTGCACTGACATGTTCTTTGAAAGGTATTTTTTGGTGTTGAGGTATCCAAAAAGCTGTAAAGTATAGTTGTGGATGAAAAAGATAAGTACTTCAAGTTGAAAAATGTGTTTAGGAGGGACATTTAGAAAGGAACTTGCTCTGAAATGGTCTTTGAAATGTATTTCTTGGTGTTGAGGCAACCAAAAAGCTGTACAGTATAGTTGTGGTTTAAAAAGATAAGTACTTCAAGTTGTAAAATCGGTTTAGGAGGGACATTAAGAAAGTAACTTGCTCTGAAATGGTCTTTGAAAAGTATTTCTTGGTGTTGAGGTATCCAAAAAGCTGTAAAGTATACTTGTGGGTGAAAAAGATACGTACTTCAAGTTGGAAAATGGGTTTAGGAGGGACATTAAGAAAGTATCTTGCCTGAATTGGTCATTGAAAAGTAGTTGTCGGGGTTGAGGGATACAAAAAGATGTAAAGCATATTTGTGGGTGAAATAGATAAGTACTTCAAGTTGGAAAATGGGTTTAGGAGGGACATTGAGAAAGTAACTAGCTCTGAAATGGTCTTTGAAAAGTATTTCTTGGTTCTGAGGTATCCGAAAAGCTGTAAAGTATAGTTGTGAGTGAAAAAGATAAGTACTTCAAGTTAGAAAATGGGTTTAGGAGGGACATTAAGAAAGTAAGTTGCTCTGAAATGTCTTTTGAAAAGTATTTCTTGGTGTTGAGGTATCCAAAAAGCTGTAAAGTATAGTTGTGGGTGAAAAAGATAAGTACTTCAAGCTGGAAAATGGGTTTTGGAGGGTCATTAACAAAGTAATTAACTCACAAATGGTCTTTGAAAATTATTTCTTGGTGTTGAGGTATCCCAAAAGCTGTAAAGTATAGTTGTGTGTGAAAAACATAAGTACTTCAATTTGGAAAATGAGTTTAGGAGGGACATTAAGAAAGTAACTTGCTCTGAAATGGCCTTTCAAAAGTATTTCTTGGTGTTTAGGTATCCAAAAAGCTGTTAAGTATAGTTGCGTGTGAATAAGATAAGTACTTCAAGTTGCAAAATGTTTTTAGGAGGGACATTAAGAAAGTAACTTGCTCTGAAATTGTTTTTGAAAAGCATTTCTAGGTGTTGAGGTAACCAAAAAGCTGTGAAGTATAGTTGTGGGTGAAAAAGATAAGTACCTCAAGTTGAAACATGGGTTTAGGAGGGACATTAAGAAAATCACTTGCTCTGAAATGGTCTTTGAAAAGTATTTCTTGGTGTTGAGGTATCCAAAAAGCTGTATAGTTGTGGATGAAAAAGATAAGTACTTCAAGTTGGAAAATGGGTTTAGGAGGGACATTAAAAAAAGATCGGGTTCTGTAATGTTAATTGATTGATATTTGTTGGTGATGAGATATCCGAAAAGCTGTACAGTATAGTTGTGGATGAAAAAGATAAGTACTTCAAGTTGAAAAATGGGTTTAGGCTGGACATTAAGAAAGTAACTTGCTCTGAAAGTATTTGTTGGTGTTGAGGTATCGGAAAAGCTGTAAAGTATAGTTGTGGGTGAAAAAGATAAGTACTTCAAGTTGGAAAATGGGTTTAGGAGGGATTTTAAGAAAGTAATTTGCTCTGAAATGGTCTTTGAAAAGTATTTCTTGGTGTTGAGGTATCCAAAAATCTGTAAAGTATAGTTTCGATTGAAAAAAACAGGTACTTCAAGTTGGAAATGATTTTCCGAGGGATATTAATAAATTACCTATCTATGACATAGTTTTTGAAAAGTATTTATTTGAGTGGATTTATACAAAAAGCTGTAAAGTATAGTTGTGGGTGAAAAAGATAAGCACTCAAAGTTGGAAAATGGGTTTAGGAGGGACATTAAGAAAGTAACTTGCTCTGAAATGGTCTTTGAAAAGTATTTCTTGGTGTTGAGGTATCCAAAAAGCTGTAAAATATAGTTGAGGGTGAAAAAGATAAGTACTTCAAGTTGCAAAATGGGCTTAGGAGGGACATTAAGAAAGTAACTTGCTCTGAAATGCTCTTTGAAAAGTATTTCTTGGTGTTGAGGTATCCTAAGGTGTGAAAAGTCTAGTTTTGGATGACAAAGATCTGTACCTCAAGTTGTAAAATGGGTTTAGGAGGGACATTAAGAAAATAACTTACTCTGAAATGTTCATTGAAAAGTATTTCTTGGTGTTGAGGTATCCAAAAAGCTGTAATGTATAGTTGTGGGGAGGGACATTGAGAATATAACTTGCTCTTTAATGGTCTTTTAAGATTATTTCTTGGTTTTGAGGTATCCAAAATGCCGTAATGTATAGTTGTGGGTGAAAAAGAAGTAATTCAATTTGGAAAATGGGGTTAGGATGGACATAAAGAAATTAACTTTCTCTGAAATGGTCTTTGAATTGTATTTCTCGGTGTTGATGTATCCAAAAAGCTGTAAAGCATAGTTGTGGGTGAAAAAGAGAAGTTCTTTAAGTTGGAAAATGGGTTTTGGAGGGACATTAAGAAAGGAGTTTGCTCTGAAATGATCTTTGAAAAGTATTTTTTGGTGTTTAGGTATCCAAAAAGCTGTAAAGTATAGTTGTGGGTGAAAAGCATAAGTACTTCAAGTTTTAAAATGGGTTTAGGAGGTAAAATAAGAAAGTAAATTGCTCTGACATTGCCTTTTATAAGTTTTTCTTACTGTTGATGTATCCAAAAATCTTTAATCTATAGTTGTTGGAGAAAAAGATTAGTACTTCAAGTTGAAAAATGGGTTTAGGAGGGACAGAAAGAAATTAACTTGCTCTGAAAAGGTCTTTGAAATGAATTTCTTGTTGTTGAGGCATACAAAAAGCTGTAAAGTATAATTGTGGGTGAAAAATATAAGTAATTCAAGTTGGAAAATTGGTTTAGGAGGGACATTAAGAAAGTAAATTGATCTGAAATGTTATATGAAATGTAAATCTTGGTGTTAAGTAATACAAAAAGAGGTAAAGTATAGTGTTGGGTTAAAAAGATAAGTACTTCAAGTTGGAAAATGGGTTTAGGAGGGACATTAAGAAAGTACCTTGCACTGACATGGTCTTTGAAAAGTATTTCTTGGTTTTGAGCTATCCAAAAAGCTGTAAAGTATAGTTTTGGGTGAAAAAGATAACTACTTCAAGTTGGAAAATCGGTTTAGAAGGGACATTAAGAAAGTAACTTGAACCGAAAACGTCTTTGAAAATTATTTCTTGGTGTTGATGCAACCAAAAAGCTGCAAATGATTGTTTTGGGTGAAGAAGTTAAGTAATACTAGAGTGAAACGGTGTTTAGTAGTGAGATAAATTAAGTAATATACCCTGAAATCGTATTTTGAAAGAAATTGTTGGAGTTGAGGTAACCAAAAAACTGTATAGTTCATTACGTCATTCTATGTCCATAAATGGATTCCCGTCAGGACCTCCTGATAGGGTTCTACTAATTATGTAATCAATTTCTCAGAAATACAATTGTCTTAGTCGATTACGTCATTCTTTGTCCATAAATGGATTCCCGTCATGACCTTCTGATAGGGTTCTACCGATTATGTAATCAATTTCTCAGAAATCCAATTGTCTTAGTCGATTACGTCATTCTATGCTCATAAATGGATTCCCGTCATGACCTTCTGATAGGGTTCTACAGATTATGTAATCAATTTCTCAGAAATCCATTTGTTCTAGTTGATTACATCATTTTTTGGACATAAATGGATTCCCGTCACGAGCTCCGGATAGGTTTCTACCAATAATTTAAACAATTTCCTGGGAATTCTCTCCCTTCAATTACACGGTTAATATATCTCTTCCCCACCTTACCTATAGAAACA
This sequence comes from Artemia sp. Qi Xiang Cuo, assembly GCF_049724085.1. Lineage (NCBI taxonomy): Eukaryota > Metazoa > Arthropoda > Branchiopoda > Anostraca > Artemiidae > Artemia > Artemia sp. Qi Xiang Cuo. Next base: position 15,005,031 of record NC_142801.1, read on the forward strand.
GCAATTTAATTCCTCTTTCTTGTATCAGTAATTCTCCTTAGAAACAACAAATTAATCAAACTTTCATGAATCAATACGTCACCTTAGAAAAAACAAATTAATTCCCCTTTCGTGAATCAATAATTATCCTTAGAAATACCAAATTAATTCCCCTTTCGTGACAATCAATCAACCTTGACATCACCTGTCATCTGTGATCTAACTGTTTCCTATTTCTGGACACATTGACATTCGCCTCTAGCGTGCAATTGGCCAAAACAACAACAACAGCAAATAAATCGACCTTTGGAAATTTAGGTCATTGACCCACTTCGATTAACCACGTGTTCTCCCTAGGGACTCTATGCCCATATATGGTGTAGTGATAGGAGATACATTCTTTTGATAACCGAATTTTGTACTGCCACGAGTCAATAAGGCCTTTCTACTGAGATTATGTTTATTTCCGGTATTAGAGAGCATTACAATCACTTTAATCCTAAGGAGGAGATTATGCTTTTTTTTGGTCTTAGAGAGTATTACAATCACTTTAATTCTAAGGAGGAAATTATGTTTGTTTTTGTTGTTAGAGAGCATTACGATCACTTTAATCCTAAAGAGAAGATTATGTTTATTTCCGGTACTAGAGAGCATTACAATCAATTCTAAGGAGGAGATTATGTTTTTTTTGGTGTTAGAGAGCATTACAATCACTTTAATTCTAAGGAGGAGATTATGTTTATTTCTGTTTTTAGAGAGCATTACAATCACTTTAATTCTAAAGAAGAGATTATGTTTACCTATGGCTACTGTAATTATATATACAGTGATCTATGGCGTTAGAGAGCAGGAACCATCCAGATTAATTTCTTCAGAAAGTGCAGTTAATCTTAGAAAGATTTAATTAAATAGAATATGTTTGAAAAGGAAGGTTTAAGCCTAAAGATAATCTAGCTACTTCAACTATATAATGGGTATATGGTTGCCAGTAAGCTATTGTTTCAATAGTTTCTACTCTTTTTTTTTAAACAACATAATGTTTTCAAGCCTATTAAATAATTAAATAAAAAAACAATTTTTTTCAACTGAAAGTAAGGAGCAACATTAAAACTTAAAATGAACAGAAATCATTATGTTCATAAGATGGATTGCTACTTTTCAACACCTTGAACTTAAAAAAAAGGCTTCTTATTGTTCTACTTTAACGAACCTTGTGTTTCAGGTTCTTAAGGAATTGGGGCAAAATTTAAACTTTAGCGTAAAGAGCGTGGTGTTGAGGAGGAGCAAACCCCTCATATACATAATAATTTCTTTTCGTTTTAAGTTTTATTGTTGCTCCTTACTTTCAGTTGAAAAAATCTGTTTTTTATTTGAGTTCATGGTCGTTTTTTAAATAATGCCAGAAAACCATTCTCTACCTCCACAGAAAAATCCCTTCTCCCCACAGATATATTTTATATACAATTCAATCCTGGTGAGCATTTAACCTGAAGAATTAACCTTAATAGCTCCACGCGTAAGATTGAGTCTGCAAACAGAAAGCAAGACATAAGAAGAATGTCGCATGGGAATTCTAGCAAATTCCCCCAGTTTAAAATATCCCCGGAAAAATTCACCCCTCGAATATTCCCTTCCCTTTCAAGATTCTCCCGGTGGAAAATCCCCCCATCAGAAAATTCGCTCCCCCCCCCCCCCCCGAAAAATTTATGATATCTCCAAAGGCATAGTTATTCGGCCTCTCAACTATGTTGAACCAAATGGCTATTATAAAATTTTGATCGGACGATTTTGAGAAAAAAGGCGTGGAGGGGCCTATTTGCCCTCCGATCTTTTTGGTCACTTAAAAAGGGCATTAGAACTTGTAATTTTCGTTCGAAAGAACCCTCTTTCGATGTTTTAGGACCATTGAGTTGATCCGATCACCCCTGGAAAAATTACAAAAACAAATAAACACGCATATCCTTCTTGGGGCAAAAATACAAAATTCCACATTTTTGCAGATAGGACCTTGAAACCTCTGCATTAGGATTCTCTGACCCGTTGACTCTGATGGTATGATTTTCATTAAGATTCCATAACTTTTAGGGGGTGTTTCCCTTCTTTTTCGAAAATCAGGCAAATTTCCTCAGGCTCGTAGCGTTTAATAGGTAAGACTAAAATTAATGAAACTTATATTTTGAAATCAGCACAATAAGTCTGGTATATCCATTGGTATTAAAATTCCGTTTGTTAGAGTTTCTGTTACTATTGAGCCTGGTGGCTTGATAATAACAATTCGTTACCACGAGCTGTTGATATTTTAAAGCCTTTGAATTGAGTGAACCATATATTTCATTTTAGGTTTAATTTATTCGTTCATGATTATTTCTGTATCTAGCTTAATTTTTCTTTTTAATTTCTGTTCCTCCTAGGTTCCATTTGTTCCCTCACAGTAATTTTAGTCCGTTTTCAGTGTGACCCCAAAAAACGATTTTATTTCCGCTCATTTTAGGCTTCAACGTCCTTCTTCACATTCCATCAAAAAACATATTTTTAAAGAAATATTTCATAGATTAATATTACAATTAAATATGAACTTAACGAGGAAAACATTTTTTAAATTAAATTAAAATCCATCTTAAAACTTAAGACCAATAGAAGTTATCTTAAATATAATTTAGTCCTTCTTCAATGTGCCTCTTTATTTCCTATCAAATTTGCTTCAAACTATAACATTTTCGTTCAAACCTTATAAGAGATAAGTAGTAAACTAAGAGATGCCAAATTTTCGCTCCCCAGGATCTGACAGGGACGTCAGCCCTTCCCTTATCTATATCCTTGAAAACGAAAGTAATTACGTCGCCGTGAAAGAAAATGTAAAAAATGAATGTTGTCTCATTCACAGAACAATAAATTCAAATAAAAAATAGATAATGTTTCTAGTTAAGTTTGTTGACAAACCAGGCTGCATTTCCAGGTTGACTTTCCACTTAATTTGATTAACACTAATGTTAATCCTCTTCTTAAAGTATTTTGGGGCTTTGTATTATTAGAAAATCAAATATATAAAACATCTCACATATAAATTTACTCTCTCAAAATGGCAACTGGATTTTATTTCTTAGAGGGAAAACAATTTTAGTGATCCGTAGGACTTTCCCAAAAATGACCTCTTCTTATATAAACTCTTTTCCTTAGTTCGATAAAGTTAATTATCGAAATTTCTCTCCGGCAATTTATCTGACAATTGGTTGACTGTCGTTTGATATTTCACTTCTGTGGCTCTATTCCTGTTTCTGTCTAGAACAATGCCAATAACAAGATTCAAAATAATGTTTCCCCAAGACCGTAATCCAATCTTTTCTATCACGATTGAGCCTCGAACTCGATTATGGATATACTATCAGGATTTATTCATCTAATACGTTTTCAGTCTTATCTTTGATTGATGAAATGAAAAAGGGAGTTGCAGTCAGAATTGTAATGACCAACATAGTCCGGTCGCTCTTTGAGAGGAGAGATGAATTTGACTGGATCAGTGAAAGGGGCTAAGACCCGTGGAAATGACATTTATATTATTAACGTAAATCGAGCAGCCTATAATAGTAGAGGAGCAGACGATAGTGAGGTATAAATAAAGTGGGCCGAAATAAACTAAAGAAAAATGAATACAACTAAAGAAAACATATCGACTTAAAAAATAATAAACAATGATTGTTGAGCGCTCGCGTATTTAAGGGCAAGTTTGCGTTCTTGAGTACTAAAAATTATAATTGTTGGAAAGGTGTGGAAAAAAAATACAATAAGCAAATTTTGTTTATGCTGAAAAAATCAGTCTCCTGCCAACGCAATAGCCTTAAACTGGTTGAAATAGAAAAGTACTGTCAAGCATAATGAGCAAAGGCAGCTTAAATCTTAGATGAGCTAGTAGCTGCTGCAGTGGTGATAGTATTGAAGAGAAAATAATTGAAATTGATTAATATTTAGGGTTTTTATTTGAAAAGCCTTAGCAATCTTAGCACAGAACATTGACATAAAAAGAAAGAGATTGACTCACTAGATACCTCACTTAGGAATTATTGGGTTACATCTTTAAAACAAGGATTAATAAAGAAGTGCATGAATGACCACTCATCACGCACGTAATTTATAAGGGAGGATGGTGTTGCCTCCTCCAAATTTTGTATACAACCATACAGGATAGAGAGAAAAGTAGCGAGCAACAGATTGTGCATGAAGGAGATAAGAAATGTCCTGTAGAGATTTAGAGGGAGATGGCCAAAGAGGAACATTATCTGTATAGGGTGTTGGCCAATGTGGTTTCTCAAGCTATATGGTAATTGATGCCATCTTACAAAATCATCTTTTTTTTCTACTTTTTTGGTTATTACAAAAATAATTTATTGTAATAAGAAAAGAAAGTTAGTTTTATAATTCCTTAATTGAAGGATAATATAAATAATATGTAGTAACACAACAATTATATTTATTCTGTAAATATTGTGTGATAAGTATATATAATAGTTACTGTAGTAATATAAAAGTGATAGACTATAATATAATTATTTATAAAAAGAACAATATATATGTCAAATTGGAGAAACTTGGAGATCGATAAAAGTAGGATCTTTGGCTCTTATGGCTCCTATGTACCATAGCTCTTATAGGAATTAAAAGTTCTTGCTCCTCGAACAACATGATCACTGACAAATTAATAACTCTATCATAGTAAAATTCTTGTCTCTAAAATTATTATTCTCTTATACTCTGACTCCCTTTATAATACTTAGTGAGTACACATACCCAAAATGTTTTACTTTGTCACTACTGGACATTCGCCGGGTTTAATCCCGTCAATTTCAAAAATTAAGCATATTTTGAAAATTTTAAGATAATACTCAAGAGCCTAATTTTTATGAATTATCTTGGAGTTTTATCATAAATTGATAAAACTAGTCCAAATAACGAAACTAATGATACTTCCCTATGTCTGCATGATTTTAGAAAACTAGCGCTTTACTGAAAACATAAATTCTGAAAATAAAATTCTTGTCTCTAAAATTATTGATTCTCATTTACTCTGACTCCCTTTATAATACTTAGTTAGCGCACATACCCAAAATGTTTTACTTTGTCACTACTGGACATTCGCCGGGTTTAATCCCGTCAATTTAAAAAATTAAGCATATTTTGAAAATTTTAAGATAATACTCAAGAGTCTAATTTTTTTTTTATGATTTTACTAGGCGCTGGATGGCGCGGATTGTTTTGTCTCAGATATTAACTTGAGTTTCCGTTCTTATTGGTTAGTTATACTCTTTTTGTTATAAGCAATCAGTCTCTGAAAATAGAAATTTTGGTTGCCCAACATTAAATTAATATTAAAAAGAATAACAATTTCATCTTGGCTCTCTTTTGCAAAAGAAGTAATGAAAAAAAAACTCATTTCCTCAGCTATCTTTCTGTAAGCCGGCCAAATTATTCCTAATCTTTTCCTTCGTAATGGAGCAAACAAAAAAATGTTTTTTTTTTTATCACAAGGAACCCCCTACCTGCAAGGCCGAAAATCTTCTTTCTCAACAAAAAAAAATTCCTATTTAGAACTTATCATCATTTTTCCCCCATATCAACATAATAACTTTTTTATTCTTCATGAAGTAGCATGAAGGCTATAAGCCAGATTTTTCTCTCGTCAATTTCTTTATAAGCCTTCGTTTGGCTTCCTTTAATATTTGTGCCCACTAAAATCATTATAGGGAAAAACCACGTGTCAAATAGATAGAGCTTTGTTATGTCCAATAATTGCAATAACTGACCTTTCGCAACGAATCTTAGTTCTATGAGTTATTTTTATTCCCAAGAAAGGAAAACTTTTATTAAAAGTTCGGCCAAATAAACAGAGGGAAGTACAGTTTTAATATCGGGAGATGTATCCTAACTTGTCCTGACTGATTAATAGTATTTATTTGAATGCACCTTGATCCCGTAGTTACTCTGCTTTAACAAGCTCCAGAACTGTCCAGAAATGGAAGAACTCTTCCATTATGTTTTGTTAAGTTTCAACCCCTCCCATTTACAAAATTCTATGCAGAAAGATGCAGGCGTTTTGTACGTTTTTTGCAGTACACTTTGAAAAACAACTCAGCTCGTAGATCTTCTGAATCCACATCTGCAGGATTAGGCTAGCAGTGGTTAAAAAAAAAAAAAAAAAAAAAAAAAAAAAGACACCCCGAAGAAGATGTTGCCTGTATTAGAAACCATCAGTGACAGAGTCATTTTGGTGACCATATAACTCAACCTTATTCAGTTGAACTCAGAACATGTCGACAATCATTCATCTTAACCCCTTTTTAATTCAACCCTGGGTCCGATTCACCTCACCTCAATCAGCTCCATTCCGTGGAGCTAAATTTATTTAAGTCAACCTCGTGAAATCAACCGCACTCAGCTCACATTCATATTCCATTCCGCTTCATAGTTTAGTCAACTCCTACTTAGTAATAAAAATTACATAAAAAACTTATTCGTCATGGGGAGGGATTTCATGCAGGGGCGGATCCAGGATTTTTTTAGGGGGGTGGCAAAATAGGTTGATCCGAAAAAAAATTAGGGGGGTGGGGAAGATTGATCCAATAAACTTGCGTTAGGAGCAAGTTTAGTTAACACAAAATTGAGTTAATTAAGTAAATTACACTACTTTAGACTATGCTAGGGGAGGGGGCGAGCGCCCCCCCATCCCCCCTTTGATCTGCCACTGATTTCATGAGGGGCTTGCAAATGCCCCGAAAAATATTCTGTGTCTGACCGAATTGAAAATATATCCGTAGGTTTCTGTGTCAAGGGAACCTGATGTATAAAAAACAATTAAAAATTAGTTCGCCCATCCACTAATTAATAAAGACCATTAAAATTCTTTAAATCAATAAAATAAGTCAAAATTCTGTCACTTTCAACGAAAGATATGTTGTTCAGTTACACTGTGGGGATAATTAGGGTTGATTTGAATGGGAGTTGAGTTACAGCAGAAATGTCAGAGTTGAATTGTGGGGATAGAGCTGCAGGACGTTTAACTCATGGTCTGAGTCATATGGGGTGGATTTAAAGGGGACTGAATTACATAGAGATTGAGCTAAATGGTGTTGAATTAAATTGGGATTAAGTCAAATGGGATTGGATTAAATGGGTTCAAAATGAATTGGGGCTGAGTTAAGCGGGGTTAGCTTCGATGGTGACCAAATTGCATAGGGGTTGAGTTAAATAGGTTTCAGCTGAATCGAATTGGGTTGAACAGTTTTAGTTGAATATAGCTGAAACGAATGAATAGTAAATTAGAAAACACCAATTTGTGAAATTCCTAGATGCCAAACAGAATCGCTACCTCATAGTCCTAAAATAATTTAGTTCCTTCACTCCATGGAAACCCCTTAAACCCCTCGAATTCTTCCATTACCCCCCAGAAATTTTTATAAAGGTATCAGTTATGAAGCTCTTGACAAAAATGCAATCTTGAAAGTACTAAAAATATTAAGAACAGAAAGTACGATGAACAGTTGTGAAACTCGCAATACATCTGCGTTTGTGGCTGTATGGCAGGTCTGAAAATAAAAGTGGTTCAAAAGGTGGTGAAATAATATTGGAGCAGAAGATCGTCTCTGATGGCAAGGAAATATTTAACCTAATTTTTCTGTACGATAAATGTGACACAACGTAATGCAACAACTACCAAAGGGTGTCTTTTATTAGCAGTGTAGTGAAAACTGCGCCATGGTTTTTCGCAACCGTTTTAGTGTAGTCAGGAACATATCTACATGGCTAAACTAGGCCCATTTTGACCTTCAATGGATTGTACCTATCAATTTTGTGCAACTAAAGATCCTCTAGCACTATACACAACATATTGTAATTACTCTAGCCATCTGTAGCCACGTAGCCACGAATCTATCATTAAATCGTTTCCGATGTGGAAAGATAGTTTCGATCAACGAGCGATTTTAGTCAATTGTCACTCCTGCAGGTACGCACAAACCAATTGAGAATTATCAGTCCTCTGTGCCATTGATGGAACTGGAACGAATCCTGTTTATCCTGACTTAGCAAAATTTAACGCTTTTTAAGCCAATGCTATTCCTCTCAACCCTTATGTCACTGAACCCCCATTCAGGTCAGCCTTATGTACTGGAACATCTTTCAGCTCAGCCTCCCCAGGCCACAACCTCATTTATATCTATCCTATTCAGCTCAATTGAAATTGATTTGACCCAGGTGTAACGTAAGGGGTGCTGAGTTGCATTGTTTTCCCCTAGGCTATTCAATTTAATTGTTGATTAGACATTAAATCACGCTATGTATATTGCAAGATGTGCTTATATCCGTCTTCATTTCTCTAGCAGTGACCTCGAAAATGCAGACCACATTGCTCTGTTGGCTGCTCATTTAGATTATGCGCAAGCCATGCACTGTAGCCACCTTGCGAACATTCTGCACAGCAACATTTTTCTCAATAGCACCCATTTATAATGAAATATCCCATATCATGTATTAAGCAACAATAATTTTCGATGCTAGGATACTTCAGAGATTTTATTCAAAGGAAGTAGTATCGAAAACTAAAATTATTTTGTAAAAAGGTATGGGCTCAATTTTGTTTAAGGACCAAAAAATGGAGATCCTTGTGAAAGTTACCTAGACTATCGACCCTCTAAGCTTAGGCAACGAATAGGTACTATTTGAAAAATAAATATGGCTTTAAACGATTGTTTGCCTGTTATTTCAAGCAAATTTATGGTCCTATGTCAATTTTAAATTCTTGGTCTGCCTTCCTAAGACCACAGGCGGGTGTGCCTTGTTTGCCTCTCATTACAGGCAATCTAACGGTTTTATATCAATTTTTGAATTCTTGATCAGTATGCCTAAGACTCTAGGCAGGCATGTCTTTCCAAAAACTAACCTGACAAGTATAAGAGATAAGAGTCATGCATACTCCTGCCATTTACCCTTGCCCCAGCCATTTAAACATTTGCCTCTCAATTACTTGGACTATCTGTCTTGGCTTGTTACGATTAACTCTAAAAAACAGAATTTTGATACCAATAAATACATCAAAAGAATCGTATTTTTATGCTGATTTCAAATACATCAGTTTCATCAAGTTTATTCTTACCCATCAAAAGTTACGAGCCTGAGAAAATTTGCCTTATTTTCGAAAAAAGGAGCAAACCCCCCCTAAAAGTCACAGAATCAGAGAACCCTACTGTAGAGGTTTCAAGCTCCTATCTGCAAACATGTGGAATTTTGAATGTTTTGCTCGAAGAAATATACTGGATGCGTGTTTATTTGTTTTATTTTCTTCCCATGGGTAATAGTATCGACCCAGTGGTCCTAGAATATCGAGAGAGGGCTCAATCGAACGAAAATTTTAAGTTCTAGTGCCTTTTTTAAGCGACCGAAAAATTGGAGGGCAACTAGGCTCCCTCCCACGCTCATTTTTTCCCAAAGTCACCAGATCAAAATTTTGAGATAGCCATTTTGTTCAGCTTAGTCGAAAAACCTGATAATTATATCTTTGAGGATAACTTAATCGCCCATAGTTCCACATAACCCCCGACCCTCCCCCCACTGCACGAAAAAACTCCCCTAAAAACATCTGTATACTTCCCAATAACCAATAGGCCTACTATATGTAAACATTGGGTAAAGTTCATAACTTTCAGCCCTCCCCCCGGAGACTTGGGGGATTAAGTCATCCTTAAAGACATATTTATTATATTTTCGACCATGCTGAACAAAATGGCTATCTCAACATTTTGATCGAGTGACTGTTTAAAAAAACAAACGTGAGAGGGAGCCTAGTTTCCCTCCATTTTTTTCGTCACTTAAAAAGGCCATTAGAACTTTTAATTTCCGATCGACTGAGCCCTCCCACGATATTCTAGGACCACTGGACCAATACGATCACCCCTGGGGAAAAAAATAAAATAAAAAAACAAATAAAGACGCATCCGTGATCTTTCTTCTGGCAAAAAATACAAAATTCCACATTTTTGCAGATAACAGCTTGAAACCTGTACACTAGGTTTGTCTGATACGCTGAATCTGATGGTGTGAATTTCATTAAGGTTCTATAAATTCTAGGGGGTGTTTCCCCTTTTTTTCGAAAATCAGGCAAATTTTCTCAGGCGCGTAACTATTGATGGGTAAACTTGACTAAACTTGATGAAACTTATATATTTGAAATCAGTATTAAAATTTGATTCTTTTGATGTATCTATTGATATCAAAATTCCGTTTTTTAGAGTTTCGTTTACTATTGAGCCGAGTCGCTCCTTACTTATAGTTTGTTACCACGTTTGAAAAACTGCTATTGTTTGAAAAAAAAAACACGTATAATTCTTAGGGCTTTAAGCCCTAAAAATGCTCTTGACTCCCTTGTAAGACATATTAAAAGTAAAGGTGTTTAATTTAGGGTCAGTTAATGGTAAGCAGTGGGACTCGTGGAAATTCTTACCTTAGAACTTAGGGCATTTCGAATAGTTTATGTCAATTTTCTTAATAGTTACAATATGTAGTGAAATTGCAATAATAGTTTAAAACGATTTTCGTTTGAACAAAGAAGGCTTTTTTCAAGCATTATTTAGAAAATAAGCATTAAGTTTGCAATTTATTGATTTATTTTTATATACAGTTATTCTAGCTTAGCTAGAATTTTGCGGATGCCTTATACTTTATTTTTATGACAACTTTTAGTGTTCCATGCTACCAGAACTTGGGTTCTGGTATGCCACTAGTAAACTCTTTACCTAGATTTTCTCCTTGAATTATTTCTGTTGAACTTTCCATAAAATGAATCAACGGTTGTGTTTTTCAGAAGACCATTTCAATGAGAGTGCAGGGTCGTATAAAGCTTTTCTTCAACTACTCAGAACAGGGTATCTCCTCTTTTAGGCAATTAGACCACACCATGTTTCTGCGTGTTTACCATGTTGGCTTGGTAAAAAAAAAAAAAAAAAAGGTAAAGATACGGCATTGGACTTTACAGTCCCGACTGGCGGTGATGATCTCCGTTTCTTGACCGTTTCTTGGCAATGGGGAGTGGGGGGCCAACCATCCTGTGCTTTTGTACACCCTTCCTGTTTACCTTCCCCAGATATTTCCAGGTACCCATTTAAAGCTGGGTGGACTCTGGCTGAACTTACAGAGTCACGCCATTGACCCCCGTCCCAAACCAAATAATTGGGTACACTAGGATTCGAACCCTCGTCTTCTCTGACAAAGGATCCTAAATCCAGCGCACCAATCCACTCGGCTAGGACGACTAAGTTGGCTTGGTAAGCGATATTAAAAGCTGAGATAGTTTGTCGGAAGGAGAGTGGTGGATTTACCTATGAAAAAGCCATGGGTACCGCATCAAATCTCTTACTTAGAGGACATGAAATTACCAAAAGAGTATTAAAACTCTCTTTAAGATATCACTGCGAAAAGTGGGAATATATGGCAAAAACAAAACCCGACTGTAGCCATATTTGATTATAGACCTAGTGTACGAATTGTGCAAAGGAATTGATGATCTTGATAGTATCTGTTTCTTAGAATGAAGAATCACAACCAGTTTCTTGCATGGAACGATCGGACCCAATCGTGCTGTGTGCCCCAAGAGTGGTTGGAGAAGAAATGGATTCCAAAACGAGGAAGTCTGTCAACTCTCTTGGTAGCTTCAGCTTTGCAGAGGAAGTTCAGACGTGGACGTAAGACCTCTGATCGGGCAAATAGTAGCCCCCACAGTTTTCTATCTCTAGTAGATCTGATTGTCGATATAGGGAGCCTGAACAGGGCCATGATGTCAATAGACAGCTGAACGGATCTCTATAACATCAGCCAAGTATGGCAGAGGAAGTGTCCCCATGTTGTTGTTATAAAATAGGAAAAGTGAAAGACTCAGGATACTACCTTGGGGAGCGCCATCCTTTACTAGATATTCACTGGAAATAAAAACATTGAGGACTACACAGATAGTATTATTTGTTAGAAAACTCTCAATAACCCCAAGCAGGCTACTGCAAATTCCATGCGTTTGTAGTTCATTCAATTGGCCTTTGTGCAACACTCTATCGAAAAGCTTTGCGATATCAGAACATAGTCTCCTAGGGCTTGGGTCCATTCCTGGGCAGAAGTTAAAACCGCACTTGATGCTGCATATTAAGGTATTCAAGAGTCAAGCGTCTCCAGTGGAATCCACGCTGCTTATTACTGATAAGGTTATTTGACTTCCAAGTGTAAAGGGTTCTATAGGAACTCCACTCATAAACCTCACCAATTAAAGAGGGATAACGTTGGTGGGCTTGTATAACCACGGAAAGGATACGGAGAGAAAGTGAAGCCGAGAGTGTCCAGCTAGTTTGGCACAGCAGTGCTTGAAGACGGTATGTTGTCTGAGCTGGATGATTTCCTCATATTAAGGCACCACTGTAGAGCTCACTGGAATTCTGGAGCATAAGTATAAGAGAAGTCATACACCCTTTCCATCATCATCAAAAACTAAAAAGTAAAGAAGGCCTTAAAAAGAGCTACAGTCTTTACCTGAGAATATTCAATCGTGAAGGGAGGGAATGAATGTCGCTTTTGAAGGTAGTATTATCAAACAGTTCGCGATGACGAACTGTAAGTAAGGAGTAACACAGCTAAATAGTAACTGAAACTCTAAAAAACTGAATTTTGATACCAATAGATACATCAAAAAAATCAGATTTTAATGCTGATTTCAAATATATAAGTTTCATCAAGTTTAGTCTTACACATCAAAAGTTAGGCGCCTGAGAAAATTTGCCTTCTTTTTGAGAAAAGGGGAAAACACCCCCTAAAAGTCATAGAACTTTAATGAAAATCACACCATCAGAATCAGCGTATCAGAAAACCCTACTATAGAGGTTTCAAGCTTTTATCTAAAAAAATGTGAAATTTTGTGTTTTTTGCCAGAAGACGGATCACGGATGCGTGTGTATTTATTTATTTATTTTTTTTTTCCCAGGGGTGATCGTATCGACCCAGTAGTCGTATAACATCCGGGAGGGCTCATTCGAACGGAAATTAAAAATTCTAGTGCCCTTTTTAAATTACCAAAAAATGGAGGGCAACTAGGCCCCCTCCCACGCTCTTTTTTCCCAAAGTCACCCGATCAAAATGTTGAGATAGCCATCTTGTTCAGAATGGTCGAAAAATAAAACAAATATGCATTTGAGGATGACTTAATCCCCCACAGACCCCGGGGAAGGTCTACAAGTTATGAACTTTGCCCATTGTTTACGTATAGTATTGGTTATTGGGAAGTATACAGACGTTTTCAGGGGGGATTATTTCTGGTACTCGGCGGGGAGGGGGGGGGGTGGTTCAGGGGTTACGTTGGAGGATCGTTACATGGAGGAAGTTTTCATGGAGGAAGGGAAATTGCTATGAAAAGGGGCCGGATTTCCCAGCATTATTTAAAAAAATTATCAGAAATTAAATAAAAAAACAACAATTCTTTCAACTGAAAGTAAGGAGCAACATCAAAACCTAAAACGAATAGAAATTATTGCGTATATGATTGGGTTAGTCCCCTAGTCATTACCTCGTTCTTTACGCTAAAGTTTTTTTTGTGCTTTTATCAGAGCTATTTATTCTAATTAACAGCCTTTGTTATTAACGTGTCATTCTTATAGAATTGGAACAAAATTTGAACTTTAGCGTAAAGAGCGAGGTATTTACTAGAGAACGAACTCCCTAATATACGTAATAAAAATATACGAACATAGAAATTCGTTACGTAAGTTAATTAGTAAGTTACGTCAGAACAAAATTTCGAGAAAGCCATTAAGTAAAAAAAAGTAAAATTAATATGAAAATTTCGTAATAATTGTTCATGCACGGTGAGCCAAAATCAAAGCTGCATTAATTGAAAAATGTTCAGAAATTAAATAAAAAAACATGTTTTTTTAACTGAAAGTAAGGAGTGACATTAAAACTTAAAACGAACAGAAATCATTGTGTAGATGAAAGGGGCTGTCCCCTGCTCAACGTCTCGCTCTTTATGCTTAAGTTTGACTCTGTCTCACAACTTTATTTTTTAAAACAATAAAAAGCTTTAGCGTGAAGAACGCGGCGTTGAGGAGGGGACAGCCCCTTTCATATACGGAATAATTTCTGTTCGCTTTAAGTTTCAATATCGCTCCTTACTTTCAGTTAAAAAAAACTTTAAAAAAAAAACTCTCCACCACTCTTTTGCGGAAGTATTTTTGGTATTTTGTAGCAAAATTGTACTTATTTTGCAGCCGGGATTGGCAATTCACATGAACGGCACCCCGACGCGCCTTCACGTTTCGTGCTTGATTTACTTTTCTCTTAAACAAAAGCCGGTTTTTGCAGTCTTTTTGCTTTACTTTGATAACCTTCTTACATAACTTCAACCTGAATGTCTATTACACCTTGAATGTCTATCTTTCCTTGATGTTTTTATCCACTAAAATGGTACAGGATTTTCAATGGAATCTGTTATAACCCGTTGACATGCATCTGCGCCTTCCTTGTGGAAGACTTTTCAATTCTTCAATTGCTTTAATCCCCTTTATTGTGTTGTCAAATAGGCCACTTGTTCTTGATCAGGGGCGAAGTGACGTTAAGCAGCGGTGTCAACACCTAAGACTCACATAAGTTATTTAATATTTTAGGGCGGCTGTCAACTCCCGAGCACTCAAATATTTAAACTGAATTATTTTTTTTATATATAAACGATAGTTCGAAACTTTCTGGTAAAGAGATGGGCACTGATGGTGTAATTTCCCTTCAAACATTAGATAAGTTCTGTTTGTTTCAGGTTTCAACGTAAGCCGTTACTGTCATTTGAATTTTTTTTTCCAATATTTCTAACCGTCTGTTTTACTTTTTATTTAGTTTTTTCCTTGGTTGTGAGGGGAGCTGTTGATTCCACCATCTTACGCTTTTCATACTTAGGTTTGCACACTAATACTTTGACGATCATAAATACCTTGACAAATAGAACTTCTTGTATATTAGTCAAGGGGTCGAGGGGGGGGGGAGGGGGTTGAAATCAGGGCTTCCACTATCACCGAATTTTCGGGGATTTCCCCGAAAATCTATGTGTCTCCCCGAAAAAAGATTTGATTCCCCGAATCCCCGAAATTTCCCCGAAAATCATTCAATCACGGTGTCACCCCTAGTGACTATCTCTAGCAAACATTACTTTACATACCATAATTTTTCACTATACTTTTGTTCGTTAATTTTCGTCTCCTGTGGTACTTTGCATAAAAACCAGGCCGTATAATTTAAGTATAGACGGTTCTTCATATTTTCACAAAAGTGTCGTTTCCCTGGATTTAGATAAAACCATTTTGAATGCAGTATTCCAAATGCTATAAGATTCTTACATTTATGTCATTCGTGGTCAAGACACTCTTGACAAAATTAGCCAAGAATTATACTTGAAGTTGTTTAACGGAACACTCAGCTGGATTTTGGGTTTTGAAATTGAACTTCTAAAGAGAGAGAAATGTTTTGAAAGCAGAATCATAAGTTTAAATTTTGTTTTCTTTTGCTATTTTTGATTTTGTACTTACTGTACTAATGTTTAATACTTAATGATTCAACGCATAACACATTGAAGGACTTGATCTTTTTGCTAGGAATTCTTAACATTAAAAATGTTCTTTTATTCGGTGTGTATATTTTAAGTTCTTTTCTTTTTTATCTGAGAATTGTATTTGTCACACCACCCTTTTTCGTCAATTCACCCAGCACTCCCCTCACAATTATTATTCTGGTCCCTTCACCTGTGTAATATTTTCAGTGGGCGGAGTATTTTAAACTGCAGTTTTAGGAACTTTTTACGGTCTTGCAAACCTGTTAGTTAGGCAAAGAAAAAATTACGGAAAATATATTCTGCTTAAATTTGGGATAGCCAAGTAAACTTTTTTAAATATTTAGGCCTACCTTTACACCCTCTAATGCTTGAACAATTAGTAACCCTGTATGAAGGCTAATTCTGAGATAAAAACAAATTAATTTGAAGAAATTGTGGTACAATTATTTCTTCTTGAGAAATATCCCTAAATACCATATTCTTACCATAAAAAATGCACCACCTCCTCCCCCTTCTAATGAGGTAAGATTTAGCTATAGATTATGTACAAGGTCGGGAAATAGGGAATTTGAGCGGAAGTGACCCCAAAAATATTATTCATTAGAAAATTCCCATTACAGCTTAAATTAAAAATTTGGTTATTAGACTCATTTTGTTTTCTTGTCAAGTTTTATATTATTGTTGGACTTATTATCACGAATTGCTGGTTAATAATGCCAAATAATTGTAGAGAGGGGTCATGAGGTCCGAACAGGACCACGTGGTTTATGGTTTTCTCAGTGAGAATGAAAAAACAGGAATTTTCTCACTTGAAAAACCATGAATTTTGTCACATTTATGTCTGTTTTTATGGTTTTTGTCAGTGAGAATTTGAAAAACAGGAACTTTCTCACATTTTTGTATGTTTTTATGGTTTTTGTCAGTGAGAATTTGAAAAAAAGGAACTTTCTCACATTTTTGTATGTTTTTATGGTTTTTGTGAGTGAGAATTTGAAAAAACAGGAACTTTCTCACATTTTTGTTTGTTTTTATGTTTTTTGTCAGTGAGAATTTGAAAAAACAGGAACTTTCTCACTGATAAAACCATAAACCACATGGTGCTGTCACGAGTCAGAACACCTGTGCTGTCGACCTCAATTCACCTATCGTGAATCAATAATTCCCCTGAGAAACAACAAATTAATTTTCCTTTTCTTGACAGATCAATCAATCAATGACATCATCTGTCAGACTTTAAAAATTTTCGCCTAGAAACATTTCTCCAGGAATAGATCCAAATCATTAATGTCTTTGCCTCGGGAACAGTTCTACTGGTCGAACTCCAAAGGATATTAATAACCACAGGCCATGGAAACAATTAGGCAAGAAACATCTTAGAGATGAATTGTTTTAGCGCGCGAAAAGGTTTATTATTAATTTGAAATGCGTTAGCGCAGAGATGCCAATAACAAAGGAACACGCTGAATTTACGTTTTGGGATTATTTGGGCGAAACCGTTTTAGACAGGTTATGGAACTATTTCGGCGAAACAGATAGAGACATTTTAAAAGAAGATTTTTGAAGAGATTATAGAAGAGAGTTTGAGTGTGGTCGTTATAATACACAAGCTTCATTTGAACAGTGTTGTGAGGTCCTCTAACCCAACCCCAAAGGGTTCCAATCCTCCTACCCCAACCCCGAAGGAAGCCCCCGATCCTCAAAAGCCCCCAAACTCCCAAAGGCCCTCCACCGGTCCCCCAAAGGCCCACCCAGACCCCCAAAGGCCATCCCCAGGCCCCAAATGTCTCCCCAGGCTCCCAACTGTCCCCCCGGACACTCAAAGGCCCCCCAAGCTCCCAAAGGGCCACCGGCGCGCCAAAGCCCCACCCACCCCCCCAAATGCCATCCGCGGGCCCCCCAAACGCCCACCGAGCTCCCAAAGGACCAACGGCGGCCCCAACGCCCTCCAACCGTCCCCCAATGTCCCCCAGCCCCCCAAAGACCCTCCCCGCCCCCCCCACCCCCACCCAGAACCCCACCTTCCAACCCCCGCCCCCCAAGCCCCACCCCCCGTCCCCCAAGGTCCCCCCGAGCTCCCAAAGGACCACCGACCCTCAAGGAGCCCACAGACCCTCAAAGGCTCTCCCCGAGCACCCGTCTTTCGTTGATGTGTGTTGTCTGAAACCTATGATTTGGGATGTGTAGTTTGCTACTTCAGGCTTTTCTGAGCTAAGGTTTCCTAGTATTTCCTAGGTGAATGTTGTCTGAAACCAATAGTTTGGGATGAGGAGTTTGCTATTTCAGGCTTTTAGGAGCGAGGTTTCTGAGCCTTTCGTTGGTGGTTGTTGAGTGACACTTATGATGTGGGATATGTAGTTTGCTATTTTTGACTTTTCTGAGTTGGATTTTTTAGTCTTTCGTAGGTGTGTAGTGTCTGAAACCTATGATTTGGGATGTGTAGTTTGCTATTTTCGACTTTTCTGAGCTGGATTTCTTAGCCTTTCATAGGTATGCGTTGTCAGAAAATTATGATTTGGGATGTATAGTTTGCTATTTCAGGCTTTTCTGAGCTAAGGTTTTCTAGTATTTCGTAGGTGAATGTTGACTGAAACCAATAGTTTGGGATGAATAGTTTGCTATTTTTTGACTTTTCTGAGCTGGATTTCTTAGTCTTTCATAGGTGTGTGTTGACTGAAACCTATGATTTGGGATATGTAGGTTGCTATTTTTGACTTTTCTCAGATGGATTTCTTAGTCTTTCACATGTGTGTGGTGTAAGAAACCTATAATTTGGGGTTTGTGGGTTGCTACTTTTGACTTTTCTGAGCAGGATTTCTTATCCATTCATAGGTGTGTGTTGTCTGAAACCTATAGTTTTGGATGACTAATTTGCTATTTTTGTCTTTTATGAGCTAGGTATCTTAGACTTTCGTTAGTGAGTGTTGTCTGATACCTATGATTTGGGATTTGTAATTTGATATTTTTGACTTTCCTGAGCTGGATTTCTTAGTCTTTCACAGGTGTTTGTTGTATGAAACCTATAATTTGGGGTAGGTGGATTGCTACTTTTGACTTTTCTGAGCTGGATTTCTTAGACTTTCATAGGTGTGTGTTGTCTGAAACCTATATTTTTGGATGACTAGTTTGCTATTTTTGACTTTTCTGAGCTAGGTTTCTTATCCGTTCATAGGTGAGTGTTGTCTGAAACCTATGATTTGGGATATGTAATTTGCTATTTCCGACTTTTCATAACCGGATTTCATAGTCTTTCGTAGGTGTGTGATGTCTGACACCTATGATTTGGGATGTGTGGGGTGCGATTTTTTTGACTTTTCTGAGCTGGATTTCTTAGCCATTCGTAGGCGTGTGTTGACTGAAACCTATGATTTGGGATGGTTAATTTGCTATTTTTGACTTTTCTGAGCTAGATTTCTTAGCCTATCATATATGTGTCCTTTCAGAAAATTATGATTTGGGAGGTGTAATTTGCTTTTTTGGACTTTTCAGAGCTAGAATTCTTAGTCACTCATAGATGTTTGTTGTCTGAAACTCTAGGTTTAGGATGAATGGTCTGCTATTTCAGACTTGTCTGAGCTAATGTCTCTTAGTATTTCGTATTTGAGTGCCGTCTGAAACGTATGATCTGGGATATGTAAATTACTATTTTCGGCTTTTCTGAGTTGTATCTCTTAGTCTTTTTATAGGTGTGTAGTTAATGAAACCTATGATTTGGGATGTGTAGTTTGCTATTTTCTACTTTTCTTAGCTCGATTTCTAATAATTTCATAGGTATTTGTTGTCAGAACAGTACGATTTGGAATGTGGAGTTTTCTAGTTCAGGCTTTTCTGAGCTAAGGTTTTCTAGTATTTCGTAGGTGAATGATGTCTGAAACCAATAGTTTAGGATGTGTAGTTTGCTATTTTCTACTTTTCATAACTGGAGTTCCTAGTCTTTCGTAGGTGTGAGGTGTCTGAAACCTATGATATGGGATGTTTGGGATTGCTATTTCAGGCTTTTATGAGTTGGATTTCTTAGTCTTTCATAGGTGTGTAGTGTCTGAAACCTATGATTTGGGGTGGGTGGATTGCTACTTTTGACTTTTCAGAGCTGGATTTCATAGCCATTCATAGGTGTTTTTTGTCTGAAACATATAGTTTGGGATGACTAGTTTGCTATTTTTGACTTTTCTGAGCTAGGTTTCTTAGTCTTTCATAGGTGTGTGTTGTGTGAAACATTTGATTTGAGATTTGTTATTTGCTATTTCAGACTTTTCATAACAAGATTTCTTAGTCTTTCGTAGGTGTGTGTTGTCTAAAACCTATGATTAGGGTGTGTTTGGGTTGATATTCTTTTACTTTTCTGGACAGGATTTCAGAGCCATTCGTAGGTGTGTGGTGTCTGAAACCTATGATTTGGGATGGTTAATTTGCTATTTTTGACTTTTTCTGAGCTAGATTTCTTAGCCACTCATAGGAGTGTGTTGTCTGAAACTTATGATTTGTGAAGCACACGAAAACTTAAATGCACACAAATACTTAAATTCACACAAAAACTTACACACACACACACACACACACAACTTACACACACAAACAAAATATAAAACAAACACACACTCCATAAAATACACACACACAAAATAATACACACACACACACACACACACACACACACACACACACACAAAAACTTACAAATGAACACAAAAAAACTCACACACACACGCCAAAGAAAATAAAAAAAAAAACACTCACAAAACTACAAAAAACACAATCGATAAAAAAAACACACACTACAAAACATACACACACAAAAACTAACACATTAACACTAAAACATACAAATACACACACACGAAAAATTACACAAACACCCAAAAAAAAACACACACACACACACACACACAAACTTACACACACACACACACACACAAAAACTTACACATGCACACAAAAACTTACATGCACACACAAACATACATGCACACAAAAACTTACACACACACACACACACACAAACTTAAAAACCCCCACACACCACAACACTAACACACACACACTCCAAAACTTAAACACACACAAAAACTTACACACACAAAAACAT